>NC_139990.1:50053457-50059934 GCF_964263955.1 Coregonus lavaretus | reverse complement strand
TGTACAGACTCAGTGAGCATAGCCTTGCTATTGAGAAAGGCCGCCATAGGCAGACCTGGCTCTCAAGAGAAGACAGGCTATGTGCACACTGCCCACAAAATGAGGTGGAAACTGAGCTGCACTTCCTAACCTCCTGCCAAATGTATGACCATATTAGAGACACATATTTCCCTCAGATTACAGAGATCCACAAAGAATTAGAAAACAAACCCAGTTTTGATAAACTCCCTTATCTACTGGGTGAAAAACCACAGTGTGCCATCACAGCAGCAAGATTTGTGACCTGTTGCTACAAGAAAAGGGCAACCAGTGAAGAACAAACACCATTGTAAATACAACCCATATTATTTATTTTCCCATTTGTAATATTTGCACATTGTTACAACACTGTATATAGCCATAATATGACATTTGAAATGTCTTTATTATTTTGGAACTTCTGAGTGTAATGTTCATTGTTAATATTTATTGTTTATTTCACTTTTGTTTACTATCTACTTCACTTGCTTTGGCAATGTAAACATATGTTTCCCATGCCAATAAAGCCCTTCAATTGAAATTGAATTGAAATTGAAATTGAGTTGAGAGAGAGAGACAGAGAGAAATATTGAATTGAGAGAGAGAGAGAGTGAGAGATTTAATTGAGAGAGAGAAAGACAGAGAGACACAGACAGACACACAGAGAGAGAGAGAGAGAGAGTGAGAGAGAGAGAGAGAGAGAGAGAGAGAGAGAGAGAGAGAGAGAGACGGTTTGGGGTTTTCAAAATGCGAACCAGACGCGCGCTGAGAGAGAAGTCGAGTTGAGGAACGAGAGAGGGAAGAAAGGTCCTAGCGCTAGAATAAAAGCGCTCTTTTATTTACCCGTGTGTGTTTTGCAGTGGGACTCCACTATTCAGAGAGGGATAAAACCGCTATAAATGAGGAAAAACAACGAAAAAGAGGGATACAACCAACCAGAAGAGTGAAAATGTTAACATAAAAGTTGTCAAGAGAACCTAAACATTGATCTCCCTCAAACGGTTGGGTTGAAAGATGAATATGGGTACTTTCTTCTGATAATTTTTGGAGTGTCGAGCCAGGAGGAACATTCAGCAGTAGAAAAGTAGACTATCTGACTGACAGCTTGGCCTATAGTTTTGCTTTCTTGGAAGCAATTAAACATGCATGTGTGATACTGTTACGCATTAGTGACGGTTTAACGACACCAAATGGGACTCTTCATCGGGACAGGTGTTGGTTTTGAGCTTGAATCCGTTGTTTAGTTGTTTTTTACTAGTTGTTTAGACATTTGAGGTGTAGTTGCGCACAAGTTAAGGTAATAATTTATGGCACATATTCAGGCCTAACTGTTGTTACTGCCCTAAAATATTTAGATACTTTAGGCTACTTTTTGTCAAAAAGAAAAGAAACCTAGAACAACCTCTGTTTAATTCATGAAAAAGCTGTCAACATGGGCAAAACCTGATAGTTATTACAGAAACAGATCGTTAAACCTGATAGCTGTTACAGCAACAGACCATAACTAAGTAGTCTGTTTTTCCCTCAATAACATGTGAAGTAGAGCTGTCAGAAGCAACACAACACGGTTACCGTACCACGCGCCCGAGCAATGCCACTGGAACTGTGTTTTTACGGTTTTCACGGATCCCTGGGGAATACGGCGAGTTGAAAGATCGCGTGTGTATGCGCTCTGTTATGCTGGAGCACGGAATTTAAACGAACTCTAGGGAAATTAAAGCCCAAGTCCCGAACAGAAACAGAAACGACACGAAGCCCTTCCATCCTTTACACAATGGAGCTGCACAAATACCTGCTGCTCTTCAAGTTCATAGTTCTCCTCAAAGGTACGTTTGCAACCAGTGTGAGTTTTCACGTTGTCTATAGAGTCATCTCAACCTTTCTAGAGCTGTCTAGAGGGTCATGCTCTGTGCTGAGACTTGGCCCAGCTCTTTACTGTGTTGGCATACAGCTGTTTCCCTGGTTCCCCACTGCTGCTGCTCCCCTGTCCAACTGGATGATATGGGACTCAAGTTACCTACTGGAGCTCCCTCAGTGGACTCACTCCTTATCTTCAAACAACCATGAATAATGAATAATGCATTATATTTATACACGATATGGCTTTTCTCTAGGTCTCAAAGCTCCAAGAACTTGACGTTTAAGTGATTCACCAAAACAACTGCAGGTATCATTCTCTAAGGTACAAAGGCTGAGGCAGGGATATTTAGAAAGCAACATATAGCCTCCCTGTAGGCCTACCAGGGGCGGCCTGTTCAATAGGGCGATATGGGCGACGCACTGCCAAACGGGAAAAGGAAGGGATTTTTTTTCTAATCAATTATATCACGACAACAGTAGTTATCAGTGTTGTAATCTATACGTCTGATCTGCCACAGTGCCACACTGCCACTAAATGTCGAATCAGGCTAAAGTCGTGCTTCAAATGGCTCCCCCCCCCTTTTGGGGCGATTTCAGTCAGGTTGAAAATCGCCCAGAAGTCTCTCATAGCCTCTAATGTAAAATCTATTTTTTTCAAATTTCAGAGCCTTCAATACAATCTCTATGGGTGTCTGAGGGCTTGCACTTACGCGCTTTCGTCATACGTAACGTAACGTAACCATGAACGTAACTGAGAAAAGAGCGGATTGTGTCTTTGAAAGAAGTTCCTTTTTGTCGGCGAACAAATGAAGATAAATTGGCAACGAAACAATTAGGACCTCCCAGACCAAATTTAATAATTCAACAGGTTTCTACTAAAGGCGGAAAGTCCTACACCCGAGGATTTTCAAAAAATTGGTACGAACGGAAAAATAACATTGCCACTCAACTTGATGAGGGATACAGGCTAGCTGTCCGCCGCCACAACGATGAGGTTAGTGTTGATAATCACAAGTTTACTGGAGAACTGAGACCAAGTAGAGACTTTGGACAGGGTGGATATGGTATAATAAAGGCAGTTTATTCAGAGGTAAAGATATCTGGAATCGCGTGCACGGACCCGTTCGTCAAACTCTTAGGGAGCTATAAATTAAGCCCCATTACTTACCATATCAGATAAGAGAAATTGCTGCAGCTACATATATTTTACATCCTGGCCCTACATAGTTCACTATTTGCATCACTTACCAAAATATTACATGTGGTCATATATGCTTGGAAAGTGGAGATGCCATAGAACGTCAAAAAAGTAAACATTGCTGGAGACACATTGCCGTTTTGGAGAAGACATCGCGTTTGCTAGCGAAGAGATTTGTTGTGGCAAATGAACTTGGGCTGGGAATTGCCAGGAACCTCACGATAAGATATATGCATCAGCATTGCGAGTCTCATGATTCTATACGTATTGCGATTCGATACTGTGATTTTATTGCGCACCATATGTCTGTTGCAGAGGGATCAGAAAGCCATGAGAACGAGTTTTGATCAGTCATGGAAATAAAAGTGCTGAAAACAAATTGGCTCCCAATGTGAAAAGATTGAGAACAAGCTATGAAGGAACAATAATGGTGTTTTGGTGCAGGTACAGCCAACTAGCGCTAAAATATTGCGATATTGTCAATACAGTATATCGTAAAGTATCACTATGTAACTCGATTTCTTTCACCCCAATCCCTCAAATTAACGGTAAATAACTGAATTGTTTGCCCCACATTTAGCTAAGATGATTAGCTAGCCAGCTAAAATGTTTTATTTAGTTAGCAGTCGCATCTACAATAGTTTACTGTCAATAACATGTCTCCAAAAATGACGTGGTGTCTCCAATTGTGTTGACATTTTACAATTGCGATGCGCATCCATGAGTATCCACTTTCTGTAGCTCAGCTGGTAGAGCATGGCGCTTGTAACGCCAAGGTAGTGGGTTCGATCCCCGGGACCACCCATACACAAAAATGTATGCACGCATGACTGTAAGTCGCTTTGGATAAAAGCGTCTGCTAAATGGCATATTATTATTATTATTATTATTATCTGAAGAGAGCCCCGAAACATTGTGTGCAGACATTTTATGCAATAAATGAAGTAGGTTGAATCTAGTAGTTCTGATCTTCTGATTGGTCCTGATGAGTTGGGCGAGGTCCCCTCCAGGCTACTGTCACTGTTGCATTGGCTCTGAGTCGGGTTCTCTGTCTTCAAATGTTCAGCCTAAGAGAGGGGATTTTTGTGTGTGTGTGTGTGTGTGTGTGTTTAACAGTGATGATGTGTGTGTGTGTGTGTGTGTGTGTGTTTAACAGTGATGATGTGTGTGTGTGTGTGTTTGTGTGTGTGTGTGTGTGTCCTCAGAGCAAGAACTCGTGAGTTGGAAGAACTGAGAGGCCTATGGCGTGGGTGTTGTCCTTGGCCACCTGCTGACAAGGCTGACAAGATAGGACCCTTTTGTCCATTGTTATTGGATAGGAACAGAACTTATAACCAGCTCCTGACCTAAATAGATCTTAGCACAACATTTTACTCAACATATCATATTCCATATTCACTATAACAAATATATTTACTACGACATTAGCAAGAACCGCCACATCCTCAGCCGGCTAATCCAGTGTGTGAAGTTTTGCGGAGTGTTTGAGTTAGCTTTGCGAGGCAAAGATGAAACTGAGGGCTCCACCAACCCTGGTAAGCCAACACTTTTGAGATCAGTCAATAAATGCTTCTGGTATTGACTTATATGCTGCCCCTGTCTTCATGTTGTTGCTGGACATATCTTTTTTAAAATGTGTGTAGGTCACCTAAATCATCAGAAAAATTGCCCCCCCTGAGAAATTTTTCAGGAGCCGCCACTGAGGCCTACATCATGTGAGAGATAATGCCCAGCCACTGTCATGGGGTCTAGACCTTTATGGCACGAGAGGTTTTCCACTTTCACCTCTAACCACAGGGTTGCTGGTTCAAACCCCATTTTAACTGCCATCTTAATCACTACATTGGTGGCAGAAGTGGTATCCTGCAGTCTGGCCTTTTTTGCCCTCCTGTCGGGTCTAACTGTACAATATGGTAATTAACTTACATAGCATCCTCAGTGTGTAGGGCTATCTTCTCCCCTGCTGGTTGCTGGTTCAAACCCTGCCCACTCCCATCAATTGCTACACTGGTGCCAGTGGGAGGTTAGACCTCCTAAATTCTATCAGTAATATCCATCTCTCCGGAATTCACCTAGAAGCTGGAGTTATAGTAATACAGTATTTCCATCAGAAGAACCACACTAATTTCCAAGCTTGTTAATGTCGACTCCCCACCTCCCATGTTACCTCTACCATAACACACCTCACTCACTGACTTCTGTTAGACGGCGAATAGAGAAAATACTATTATAGTTTCACCAGAAATGAGTGTTGACACAGTCGATAAGCAGGGAGTAAATTGCTACATTGCTGTGCAGTAAGTGGCCATGAAAAGAATGACGATATGGTATTATTAGACAGGGCAGAATCCCGGTTATCTATTGCAAGGCATGATACAGTACAGATAGGCCCTGTAAGATGTCTTGCTGCTGTTAGCAACCTCCATCCTACTCTAGTAGAGCATGTTGAGCTCCATGGTGATCCTGGAGTGTTCATAAGTATGTCCACAGTGTATAACACTGTAATAAGTAGGCAGTAGCCATCGTACTTAAAGGTGGGGTGTTTAGAAGTAGCTTTTTGGATCTATGTATCCATACACTGAGTGTACAAAACATTAGGAACATCTGCTCTTTCCATGACATAGACAGACCAGGTGAATCCATGTGAAAGCTATGATCCCTTATTGATGTCACCTGTTAAATCCACTTCAATCAGTGTAGATGAAGGGGAGGAGGCAGGTTAAATAAGGATTTTTAGGCCTTGAGACAATTGAGACATGGATGGTGTATGGATTGTGTATGTGTGCCATTCAGAGGTTGAATGGGCAAGACAAAATATTTAAGTGCCTTTGAACGGGGTAGGGTAGTAGGTGCCAGGCACACCGGTTTGAGTGTCAAGAACTGCAATGATGCTGGGTTTTTCACACTCAACAGTTTCCTGTGTGTATCAAGAATGTTCCACCACCCAAAGGACATCCAGCCAACTTGACACAACTGTGGGACGCATTGGAGTCAACATGGACCAGCATCACTGTGGAACGCTTTCGACACCTTGTAGAGTCCATGCCCTAACGAATTGAGGCTGTTCTGAGGGCAAAAGCGTGTGTAACTCAATATTAGGAAGGTGTTCCTAATGTTTTGTACACTCAGTGTTATTTATAAACCTGGTTGAACTATTCTGTATAGGATCCCTGTATGATGTCTAACATGATCTGAGTGAGACCATGTACCAGTCCAGCACAACACAACACTGCTGTCTGTTCAGGCCATGTACCAGTCCAGCACAACACAACACTGCTGTCTGTTCAGGCCATGTCTCTGTCTCCTCCTGCTGATCCTGAGGAATGAATGAGGAAGGAATGCATTGAAGTCACCGTAGTCAGACGCTGTTTGTGGTTAGCCTGTACTACACTTCATTACCT
>NC_139990.1:50043457-50050957 GCF_964263955.1 Coregonus lavaretus | reverse complement strand
ATTTATACAGTAATTAATATTCAACATGTCCACATCTGGGATTTGAACTCACAACCTTTTGGTTCACAGCATGCCAAGCTTCCTGCAACGCCACCATGTCTGTGTCCGTTATCAGCTAATCTGATTATTCTCTCATCATTGATTTGATGTAGGGTTTTCTGTATACAGTGGGGGGAAAAAGTATTTAGTCAGCCACCAATTGTGCAAGTTCTCCCACTTAAAAAGATGAGAGAGGCCTGTAATTTTCATCATAGGTACACGTCAACTATGACAGACAAATTGAGAATTTTCTTTCCAGAAAATCACATTGTAGGATTTTTAATGAATTTATTTGCAAATTATGGTGGAAAATAAGTATTTGGTCACCTACAAACAAGCAAGATTTCTGGCTCTCACAGACCTGTAACTTCTTCTTTAAGAGGCTCCTCTGTCCTCCACTCGTTACCTGTATTAATGGCACCTGTTTGAACTTGTTATCAGTATAAAAGACACCTGTCCACAACCTCAAACAGTCACACTCCAAACTCCACTATGGCCAAGACCAAAGAGCTGTCAAAGGACACCAGAAACAAAATTGTAGACCTGCACCAGGCTGGGAAGACTGAATCTGCAATAGGTAAGCAGCTTGGTTTGAAGAAATCAACTGTGGGAGCAATTATTAGGAAATGGAAGACATACAAGACCACTGATAATCTCCCTCGATCTGGGGCTCCACGCAAGATCTCACCCCGTGGGGTCAAAATGATCACAAGAACGGTGAGCAAAAATCCCAGAACCACACGGGGGGACCTAGTGAATGACCTGCAGAGAGCTGGGACCAAAGTAACAAAGCCTACCATCAGTAACACACTACGCCGCCATGGACTCAAATCCTGCAGTGCCAGACGTGTCCCCCTGCTTAAGCCAGTACATGTCCAGGCCCGTCTGAAGTTTGCTAGAGTGCATTTGGATGATCCAGAAGAGGATTGGGAGAATGTCATATGGTCAGATGAAACCAAAATATAACTTTTTGGTAAAAACTCAACTCGTCGTGTTTGGAGGACAAAGAATGCTGAGTTGCATCCAAAGAACACCATACCTACTGTGAAGTGTGGGGGTGGAAACATCATGCTTTGGGGCTGTTTTTCTGCAAAGGGACCAGGACGACTGATCCGTGAAAAGGAAAGAATGAATGGGGCCATGTATCGTGAGATTTTGAGTGAAAACCTCCTTCCATCAGCAAGGGCATTGAAGATGAAACGTGGCTGGGTCTTTCAGCATGACAATGATCCCAAACACACCGCCCGGGCAACGAAGGAGTGGCTTCGTAAGAAGCATTTCAAGGTCCTGGAGTGGCCTAGCCAGTCTCCAGATCTCAACCCCATAGAAAATCTTTGGAGGGAGTTGAAAGTCCGTGTTGCCCAGCGACAGCCCCAAAACATCACTGCTCTAGAGGAGATCTGCATGGAGGAATGGGCCAAAATACCAGCAACAGTGTGTGAAAACCTTGTGAAGACTTACAGAAAACGTTTGACCTGTATCATTGCCAACAAAGGGTATATAACAAAGTATTGAGAAACTTTTGTTATTGACCAAATACTTATTTTCCACCATAATTTGCAAATAAATTCATAAAAAATCCTGAAAATTACAGGCCTCTCTCATCTTTTTAAGTGGGAGAACTTGCACAATTGGTGGCTGACTAAATACTTTTTTCCCCACTGTAGTAGTTTAATGTTGGTGGGGCATATTACTCATTTTTTATGTTTCTCCTTAATCGCTATGATAAATAAAATATTTTTACTTGAGTGTACTTTTAACAGAGCTGAGATTTACTTTGAAGTGCAAAGTGTAGCAATACAGATTAAATCAGTCGTTGACATAGACACGGTGGCATAGCAGGAAGATTTGTGTGCTGTGAACTAAGAGATTGTGAGTTCAAATCCAAGGTGAGGACATGTTGAATAATAATTACTGTGTATATGAACATGCACAATGTAATCGTGTGTCAAATATGTAAGTTGAAAACATTGTATGTCAAAAGCATTGTTTGTGTGTGTGTAACTAGTTTCACAGCCTTTTTTAGTTAAGATGTCAAATAATAATTTCTAGTTGAATAAACATATGAGGTAAGTTGAGCAAACACATAACTTTAAATTGACAACATTTTGGTGTACATTTTCTGAAGTTGGAGCTATGTTTTAAACCAACTAAAAATGTTAAGTTCAGGTAACACCTTGATCGAGAAGTTGAGTAAACTTCAAAAGGCTGTGGAACCAGTTACTTAAAGATGACTATGCAGAAATCGCTCTGCCATTTACTGGTTGCTAAAATTCTAATAGTTTGCCAATTTTCAGTTTATGTGACAAAACAAGCAAGTATAGCGTAGAAAATCATTCTACCATCCATAACCAAAAATATTGTATTTTCAGCTGTTTGAAGCTGGTGTACAAAGCCGAAAGTAAAAGATGCAAAAACGAAACTTAAGAATGGAAAGCATAGAAATAGCGCACATAGAACAGATCTACCGCTTTTTAGACTTGCTTTCAATGAGAATGACAGATCTATAACTCATATTTCTATGTGAATTTGGTCAGGTCTCACAACAAGTAAAATATTGCAGCTATAATCATTTTTTACAGTGTGTTGGTTAGGCCTGTATGTACACTATGTTTGTGGTTCTAGCATGGGTTAGGTCCTGTATGTACACTCTGTTTGGGGTTCTAGCCTGGGTAACCGTTAGGCCTGTATCTTCATTGCATTTATATGCATTACAGTTGGGGGTGCTTGCTAAAGTGTTCTGGTGTCTGTGAGTCTATTTTAGTGTGAAGGCACTCCACAGGTCTCCTCTCTTTAAATTAAATCATCATAAAGAGTGTAGTGTGGCTTTTATTTTGACAGTTGGCCTGTGTGTTTCCATGTCTGTTTTCTCAGTCACACCCCACCCCTGGGCGAGTCAATGAACTATCCTTCTTCTTCCATTCCTTTGCTTGCTCCGTCGCTCTACCTCTTTCTCTCGTTCTTCTGTACCTCTTGCTTTCCCTCTACCCTCTCTTTCTCTCTCCTTCTCCGCTCTCTCTCTCTCTGTCTGTATAAAGGGCAGGTTTGTACGGTATAACAGGGAGCTACTATACTACATCATTTTTATAACCCACAACCTCCCCCCTCTCTCCCTCCCTCCCTCTTTCCCCGTCTCTCCCGCTCCTTTTCCCCTAGACTGAACTCTCTCTTTCTCAATTCAATTCAATTCAATTTAAGGGCTTTATTGGCATGGGAAACATATGTTTACATTGCCAAAGCAATGTAAACTCTCTCTCTCGCTCTCTCTCTCTCTCTCTCTCGCTCCCTCTCTCTTTCTCTCTTTCACTCTCTCCATTTCCCTCACCTCCAACCCCCTCTCTCTAACCACAGCCCTTTTCTCCCTACAACCCCAGCCCCTCTCTCCCCACAACCCCAGCCCTTCGCTCCCCACAACCCCCTCTCTCCCCACAACCCCAGCCCCTCTCTCCCAACAACCCCAGCCCTTCGCTCCCCACAACCCCCTCGATCCCCACAACCCCAGCCCTTCTCTCCCCACAATCCCAGCCCCTCTCTCCCCACAACCCCAGCCCTTCTCTCACCACAACCCCAGCCCTTCTCTCCCCACAACCCCAGCCCTTCTCTCCCCACAACCCCAGCCCTTCGCTCCCCACAACCCCCTCTCTCCCAACAACCCCAGCCCTTCGCTCCCCACAACCCCCTCGATCCCCACAACCCCAGCCCTTCTCTCCCCACAATCCCAGCCCCTCTCTCCCCACAACCCCAGCCCTTCTCTCACCACAACCCCAGCCCTTCTCTCCCCACAACCCCAGCCCTTCTCTCCCCACAACCCCAGCCCTTCTCTCCCCACAACCCCAGCCCTTCTCTCACTACAACCCCAGCCCCTCTCTCCCCACAACCCCAGGCCTTTCTCTAACCTTCTGTCTGTTGTTATGTTCCCTCAGGTTTGTGTGAGTGTTTCAACATCGATGTTAAGCGGCCTCGTATCTACACTGGTCCAGAGGAGGCCCTGTTTGGTTTCTCTGTGCTACAGCATGACAATGAGGGGGAGAAATCGTGAGTACCAAAGTCTGTATGTGTGTGTGTTTGTCAAAGGTCAAAAAGGGGGTGCTTATATTTGTCCTGTTTCACTGCATGTACAAGTGGGTAACCTGTACGAGTGTGTGGTGTGAAATGTAAATGTGATTTTTGCATATCCCAACTCCCCCTGAGACACCCTCGAAGAGGTCACGGCCAGGGATCAGCCATTATTGATGGCGACCCTGGAGAGATTAGGGTGAAGTGCCTTGCTCAAGGGCAGGCTATCTGCTGCCCTCCATACTATCTGCTGCCCTCCAGGCTACCTGCCTCCCTCCAGGCTACCTGCCTCCCTCCAGGCTACCTGCCACCTTCCAGGCTACCTGCCTCCCTCCAGGCTACCTGCCTCCCTCCAGGCTACCTGCCGCCTTCCAGGCTACCTGCCTCCCTCCAGGCTACCTGCCACCCTCCAGGCTACCTGCCTCCCTCCAGGCTACCTGCCTCCCTCCAGGCTACCTGCCGCCCTCCAGGCTACCTGCCGCCCTCCAGGCTACCTGCCGCCTTCCAGGCTACCTGCCTCCCTCCAGGCTACCTGCCTCCCTCCAGGCTACCTGCCGCCTTCCAGGCTACCTGCCACCCTCCAGGCTACCTGCCGCCCTCCAGGCTACCTGCCGCCCTCTAGGCCAGGGGTTCCCAAACATTTTCACTCGGGGCCCACTTCCAGCATTGGGAACATCCCGAGCCCCCCTACCGAGGATGACTTTGTGTACGGGTGCGGTGATGATGAGGAAGGGAAGGCTTTCCTGGTGCATGGGTCCCATGGTGAGGTTGAGTGGTGCTGTGATGTGTGTAATAGTGCCGGATCCCAATGGTCGATTATCCAGGGTTTGGACCGGAAAAGGAGAGGAGAGCGGGTACGAGGTTCAGGGAGGAGGAGAGGGCCTGGTCGATTAAATTCCATGCGGCACAGGAGTCCAATAGAGCTGTAGAGACAACAGCCAGCCAGTGAAATGGAAACCAGAAAGGGTTTGGCGGAAAACGATGATGATGGAATACTTACGCCTACCCTGGGAGACAGAAGATCACGGGGCCGCCCCTCTGCCCAAGTGGACCCCGGGTTAGGACGCACCGGACACCACTAAAGCTGGTGCCCCTCCTGGCCGCAATAGGGACAGAGACCCAGTTGTCTCCGGCGATGCCTCTCTGCCGCGGAGAGGTGTGTGGACGCTACCTCCATGGGTTCAGGCTCTGCCTCAGGACAGCCAAAGAAGGAGGATGAGGAGAGAGGTAGGTGGAGGCGCTCCCGATGAAGGTTATCCAGACGGATGGCCATCGCGATGATTGCGTCCAAGGATAGGTTGTCATCCCGACACGCTAACTCCGTCTGGACCTCTTCGCGCAGTCCTCTCCGAATAGAGTGCGGAGCACCGGCTCATTCCATCCGCTGGAGGCTGCCACAGTCCGAAAGGTGAGGGCGTACTCTGCAGCGGTCTGGGCACCCTGCTGGAGTTGGGGAAGTCTATCACATCCCTCTCTGCCCTCTGGAGGATGGTCGAAGACTGCCCTGAACAGAGCCATGAACCTCTCATAGGAAACCAGCTCCTCCTCTCCTCTCTCCCAGACGGCCGTAGCCCACTCCAACGCCCGCCCGGTCAGCAGGGAAATGACCGTGGCAACCTTGGAATTCTCGGTGGTGTGGTCTCCCGTCTGATGGGCGAAATAGAGGGAGCACTGGAGCAGGAAGCCACAGCATTTTGATGGAGTACCGTCATACTTCTCCGGAAGGGACAGTCGGGCATCGCTGACCTGTTGCGGAAGGCTGGGTAGGCTGGGGGACTGGCTCACTGTGACGACCCGTGGTAGGAGGCCCTCTGATAGGGGTATGGAGAGCCTCTCTGGTGGTGTCGAGGCGATGGAGAACGCGGAGGACCTCCTCCATGGCCGTACCCAGTTGCTCCAGCTGGTCATGGTGTTGGTGGAGTAGATGACCCTGTTCGTTGACTGTCTGGAAGATGGTTTTATCCTCTGCTGCTTCCATATTGTGAGGCAGTATTCTGTTACGTATACGCCGGGAGTCAGGAAGCAAGTGCAGAAGGTGAGTTTAATAAAGATAAATGCAGATTAACAAAACAAGAGAAGCGTACAGAACATGAATCAAAAACAAACCAATACTGCCTGTCAGAGGAAGGCCCTCAAAATTGTCAAAGACTCCAGCCACCCTAGTCATAGACTGTTCTCTCTGCTACCGCACGGCAAGCGGTACCGGAGTGCCAAGTCTAGGTCCAAAAGACTTCTCAACAGCTTCTACCCCCAAGCCATAAGACTCCTGAACAGCTAATCATGGCTACCCGGACTATTTGCACTGCCCCCCCACCCCCATCCTTTTTACGCTGCTGCTACTCTGTTAAGTATTTATGCATAGTCACTTTAACTCTACCCACATGTACATATTACCTCAACTACCTCAACTAGCCGGTGCCCCCGCACATTGACTCTGCAACGGTACCCCCTGTATATATAGCCTCCCTACTGTCACTTTATTTTACTTCTGCTCTTTTTTTCTCAACACTTTTTTTGTTGTTGTTTTATTCTTACTTTTTTTGTTTAAAATAAATGCACTGTTGGTTAAGGGCTGTAAGTAAGCATTTCACTGTAATGTCTGCACCTGTTGTATTCGGCGCATGTGACCAATAAAATTTGATTTGATTTGATTTGATTTGATTTGACAGTTTGGGAACCTCTGCTCTACGCTACCTGCCGTCCTCTAGGCTACCCCTGTGTGTGTGTGTGTTTCAATTAGTGTATCTGTGGTAGGATGCATTAATAAAATCCTCTTACCTGATTGGCTGTGTGTGTGTTTGTGATCCAGGATGCTGGTTGGTGCTCCTTGGGATGGCCCGCCCAATACCAGGAGAGGAGACGTGTACAAATGCATCGTGGGAGAGGAGAGGAACTCCAACTGCACCAAAACCAACCTGGGTGAGAGAGAACCACAAATCTTTGATCAGCTTACCCTTTCCTGATCCTAATCTTAACCATTATGGGGAGAAATACTAAACTGACCATAGCTCAGCATCTACACTACCGTTCAAAAGTTTGGGGTCACTTAGAAATGTCCTTGTTTTCGAAAGAAAATTAATTTTTCTGTCCATTAAAATAACATCAAATTGATCAGAAATACAGTGTAGACATTGGTCATGTTGTAAATGGCGATTGAGCTGGAAACAGCTGATTTTTAATTGAATATCTACATAGGCGTACAGAGGCCCATTATCAGCAACCATCAGTCCTGTGTTCCAATGGCACGTTGTGTTTGCTAATCCAAGTTTATCATTTTAAAAGGCTAATTGATCATTAGAAAACCATTTTGCAATTATGTTAGCACAGCTGAAAACTGTTGTGCTGATTAAAGAAGCAATTAAACTGGCCTTCTTGAGACTAGTTGAGTATCTGGAGCATCAGCAA
>NC_139990.1:50035957-50038457 GCF_964263955.1 Coregonus lavaretus | reverse complement strand
CTAGTAGGGTGAGGCCGGGTGCTGCAGACTGTTCTAGTGCCCTCGCCAAATCATTTATATATATGTTGAAGAGGGTGGGGCTCAAGCTGCATTCCTGTCTCATCCCACGGCCCTGTGGAAAGAAATGTGTGTTTTTTGCCAATTTTAACTGCACACTTGTCGTTTGTGTACATGGATTTTATAATGTCGTATGTTTTTCCCCCAACACCACTTTCCATCAATTTGTATAGCAGACCCTCATGCCAAATTGAATCAAAAGCTTTTTAAAATCAACAAAGCATGTGAAGACTTTACCTTTGTTTTGTTTTGTTTGTCAGTTAGGGTGTGCAGGGTGAATACGTGGTCTGTCCCCCACCCTCTTTCGCTATCTGGGTCTGATTCTCCTACAGTCAGTCTGCTGGTGTTTATTGTACATTTAAACTCTGTTTTTCACAATTCTTGACATTTAATCCTAGTAAAGATTCCCTGTCTTAGGTCAGTTAGGATCACCACTTTATTTTAAGAATGTGAAATGTCAGAATAATAGTAGAGAGAATTATTTATTTCAGATTTAATTTATTTCATCACATTCCCAGTGGGTCAGAAGTTTACATACACTCAATTAGTATTTGGTAGCATTGCCTTTCAATTGTTTAACTTGGGTCAAACGTTTCGGGTAGCCTTCCACAAGCTTTCCACAATAAGTTGGGTGAATTTTGGCCCATTCCTCCTGACAGAGCTGGTGTAACTGAGTCAGGTTTGTAGGCCTCCTTGTTCGCACACGCTTTTTCAGTTCTGCCCACAAATGTTCTATAGGATTGAGGTCAGGGCTTTGTGATGGCCACTCCAATACCTTGACTTTGTTGTCCTTAAGCCATTTTGCCACAACTTTGGAAGTATGCTTGGGGTCATTGTCCATTTGGAAGACCCATTTGCGACCAAGCTTTAACTTCCTGACTGATGTCTTGAGATGTTGCTTCAATATATCCACATAATTTTCCTTCCTCATGATGCCATCTATTTTGTGAAGTGCACCAGACCCTCCTGCAGCAAAGCACCCCCACAGCATGATGCTGCCACCCTCATGCTTCAAGGTTGGGATGGTGTTCTTCGGCTTGCAAGCGCCCCCCTTTTTCCTCCAAACATAACGATGGTCATTATGGCCAAACAGTTCTATTTTTGTTTCATCAGACCAGAGCACATTTCTCCAAAAAGTACGATCTTTGTCCCCATGTGTTTTAAACCATAGTCTGGCTTTTTTTATGGCTGTTTTTGAGCAGTGGCTTCTTCCTTGCTGAGCGACCTTTCAGGTTATGTCGATATAGGACTCGTTTTACTGTGGATATAGATACTTTTGTACCTGTTTCCTCCAGCATCTTCACAAGGTCCTTTGCTGTTGTTCTGGGATTGATTTGCACTTTTCGCACCAAAGTACATTCATCTCTAGGAGACAGAACGCGTTTCCTTCCTGAGCGGTATGACGGATGCGTGGTCCCATGGTGTTTATACTTGCGTACTATTGTTTGTACAGATGAACGTGGTACCTTCAGGCGTTTGGAAATTGCTCCCAAGGATGAACCAGACTTGTGGAGGTCTACATTTTTTTTTCTGAGGTCTTGGCTGATTTCTTTAGATTTTCCCATGATGTCAAGCAAAGAGGCACTGAGTTTGAAGGTAGGCCTTGAAATACATCCACAGGTACACCTCCAATTGACTCAAATGATGTCAATTAGTCTATCAGAAGCTTCTAAAGCCATGACATCATTTTCTGGAATTTTCCAAGCTGTTTAAAGGCACAGTCAACTTAGTGTATGTTAACTTCTGACCCACTGGAATTGTGATAGAGTGAATTATAAGTGAAATAATCTGTCTGTAAACAATTGTTGGAAAAATTACTTGGGTCATGCACAAAGTAAATGTCCTATCCGACTTGCCAAAACTATAGTTTGTTAACAAGAAATTTGTGGAGTGGTTGAAAAAACGAGTTTTAATGACTCCAACCTAACTGTATGTAAACTTCCGATTTCAACTGTATGTATGTTATGTTACCTTTACAGTTTCAGTTAAAGGAGTGACAATAACCACATCTGTGTGTGTGTGTGTGTGTGTGTGTGTGTTCCAGGCGTGTGCGCCCCTGTGGTCTCAGGAGTGTGGTACGTCAGTCTTCAGTACGGGGATCTGTGCTTCTGTCAGTGATGACCTGGAACCCAGAGAGACCATCGCCCCTACAGCACAGAGTAACTACACACACACGTGCACGCACGCACTCAGACACACACACACACAAGTACACGCATGCACGCACGCACACACATACACACACACACACACACAGGCAGACACAAAGAGTGGGTTGCATTTATATACTCGAGCACACACACACATCACAGCTAAATGGTAATGACTCTGTTACAGTAGAGTTCATTTTATGGGGTTTTGGGAGTTATGTGGGTCCTTAGTATTCAATGTTCCATTATGGATCCAGTAAGGTGTTTGTTCTGTTCCTTAGTACTCAGTGTTC
>NC_139990.1:50023457-50028457 GCF_964263955.1 Coregonus lavaretus | reverse complement strand
GACTTTGATTTGAAGACATTCTTGTGATTATTGTGATTTTGCTATTCATTGTAAATGTTTGTGGGCCTATGTAGCCAAGTTGTATTACATTTACATTTTTTTACATTTACGTCATTTAGCAGATGTTCTTATCCAGAGTGACATACAAATTGGTGCATTCACCTTATAGCCAGTGGGATAACCACTTTACAAAATGTAATTTTTTTAAATATATTTTTTTTTTTTGGGGTGGGGTAAGGGGGGGAAGAAGGATTACTTTATCCTATCCCAGGTATTCCTTAAAGAGGTGGGGTTTCAAGTGTCTCTGGAAGGTGGTGAGTGACTCCGCTGTCCTAGCGTCGTGAGGGAGCATGTTCCACCATTGGGGTGCCAGAGCAGCGAACAGTTTTGACTGGGCTGAGCGGGAACTGTGCTTCTGCAGAGGTAGGGGGGCCAGCAGGCCAGATGTGGATGAACGCAATGCCCTCGTTTGGGTGTAGGGACTGATCAGAGCCTGAAGGTACGGAGGTGCCGTTCCCCTCACAGCTCCGTAGGCAAGCACCATGGTCTTGTAGCAGATGAGAGCTTCAACTGGAAGCCAGTGGAGTTGTGCGGAGGAGCGGGGTGACGTGAGAGAACTTGGGAAGGTTGAACACCAGATGGGCTGCGGCATTCTGGATGAGATGTAGGGGTTTAATGGCACAGGCAGGGAGCCCAGCCAACAGCGAGTTGCAGTAATCCAGACGGGAGATGACAAGTGCCTGGATTAGGACCTGTGCCGCTTCCTGTGTAAGGCAGGGTCGTACTCTCCGAATGTTGTAGAGCATGAACCTACAGGATCGGGTCACCGCCTTGATGTTAGCGGAGAATGACAGGGTGTTGTCCAGGGTCACGCCAAGGCTCTTCGCACTCTGGGAGGAGGACACAACGGAGTTGTCAACCGTGATGGCGAGATCATGGAACGGGCAGTCCTTCCCCGGGAGGAAGAGCAGCTCCGTCTTGCTGAGGTTCAGCTTGAGGTGGTGATCCGTCATCCACACTGATATGTCTGCCAGACATGCAGAGATGCGATTCGCCACCTGGTTATCAGAAGGTGGAAAGGAGAAGATTAGTTGTGTGTCATCTGCGTAGCAATGATAGGAGAGGCCATGTGAGGATATGACAGAGCCAAGTAACTTGGTGTATAGCGAGAATAGGAGAGGGCCTAGAACTGAGCCCTGGGGGACACCAGTGGTGAGAGCACGTGGTGCGGAGACAGATTCTCGCCACGCCACTTAGTAGGAGCGACCGGTCAGGTAGGACGCAATCCAAGAGTGAGCCGCGCCGGAGATGCCCAACTCGGAGAGGGTGGAGAGGAGGATCTGATGGTTCACAGTATCAAAGGCAGCAGACAGGTCTAGAAGGACAAGAGCAGAGGAGAGAGAGTTAGCTTTAGCAGTGCGGAGAGCCTCCGTGACACAGAGAAGAGCAGTCTCAGTTGAATGACGAGTCTTGAAACCTGACTGGTTTGGATCAAGAAGGTCATTCTGAGAGATATAGCAAGAGAGTTGGCTAGAGACGGCACGCTCAAGAGTTTTGGAGAGAAAAGAAAGAAGGGATACTGGTCTGTAGTTGTTGACATCAGAGGGATGGAGTGTTGGTTTTTTGAGAAGGGGTATAACTCTCGCTCTCTTGAAGACGGAAGGGACATAGCCAGAGGTCAAGGATGAGTTGATGAGCGAGGTGAGGTAAGGGAGAAGGTCACCGGAGATGGTCTGGAGAAGAGAGAAGGGGATAGGGTCAAGCGGGCAGGTTGTTGGGCGGCCGGCCGTCACAAGTTGCAAGATTTCATCTGGAGAGAGAGGGGAGAAAGAAGTCAAAGCATAGGGTAGGGCAGTGTGAGCAGGACCAGCAGTGTCATTTGACTTAACAAACGAGGATCGGATGTCGTCAACCTTCTTTTCAAAATGGTTGACGAAGTCATCCACAGAGAGGGGGGGGGGGATTCAGCAGGGAGGAGAAGGTGGCAAAGAGCTTCCTAGGGTTAGAGGCAGATGCTTGGAATTGGGGAGGACGATCTATGATCGTATGCTATCCATGTTTTTTGTATGTTCTGTTTATCTGTGAATTAACCAATGCTATTAGGCCACACCCGGCCATGATTACAGACACCTGCGTGTGTCCTTTGACACTATATAAACTAGTGACCCTTAGTGTTTGTCATTATACCCTGATGAAGACAGCTTGTCTGTCGAAACGTTGGTTATTAGGTTATTAAATTATTGCATCTGAGCTACTAGAGTGTGCGGCTTTCCTTTTCTTTTTCTAGTCTGACTGTCTGACTCACTGACTGTCTGACTAGTCTGACTGACTAACTGTCTCACTGTTTGACTGACTGACTGTCTGACTAGTCTGTCTGACTGACTAGTCTGTCTGACTGTCTGACTAGTCTGTCTGACTGACTAGTCTGTCTGACTGTCTGACTAGTCTGTCTGTCTGACTAGTCTGTCTGACTGTCTGACTAGTCTGCCTGACTGTCTGACTGTCTGACTAGTCTGTCTGTCTGACTAGTCTGTCTGACTGTCTGACTGACTGACTGTCTGACTAGTCTGTCTGTCTGTCTGACTAGTTTGTCTGTCTGTTTGTCTGACTAGTCTGTCTGACTGTCTGTCTGTCTGGCTCATATATCGTCAAGTCTGGCCTGATTACACCTATGGTTTATTAGTCATTTTAGGGGGTTTTCAGGTTCTGTGTCACTATCCGTATCGTACCCAATCTCCCAGTTTTTCACAAACAGTTCTTGGAAGCGCTCACACACACACACACACACACACACACACACACTCACACTCACACTCACACACAGTCTTTGTCACTCTCCCTCTCACACCCAATTTCTGTTTTTCCCAACTGTGTTATTTAACTCTGAGGCGCACTCTAAATTATCTATTATCTTCTTCTAGCGGCTGTTTATTTTAGATGTAGGGAAACTCTGTGTATACTATCTCCGCCAGTGGAGGCTGCTGAGGGGAGGACAGCTCATAATAATGGCTGTAACAGAGTAAATGGAATGGCATTAAACACATGGATGTATTTGATACCATTCCACTGATTACTACGAGCCGGTCCAGCCATTACCACAGCTCGTCCTCCCCAATTAAATTGAGACCAACCTCCTGTGAACTCCAGCCACCCTAATCTTCCCCCTCTCTCTTTCTCTCTTCTAGCCTCACTCACCCTCCTCTCTTTCTCTCCTCTATCCTCCATCTCCCTCTCTATGTTTCTCTCCTCTACCTTTCTGTCTTCCTTTTGCACCCACATTCCTTTGTTCCTCTCGTTCTCTGTTCTGTCTTTCCTGCTCACTCACTTGTTCTCTCATCCCTCTTTTTCTTTTTCTCTCCCCTCTCCTCCCTCCTTCCTCACCTCTCTTCCCTCTCTCCTTCCTCACCTCTCTTCCCTCTCCTCTCTCCTTCCTCACCTCTCTTCCCTCTCTCCTTCCTCACCTCTCTTCCCTCTCCTCTCTCCTTCCTCACCTCTCTTCCCTCTCTCCTTCCTCACCTCTCTTCCCTCTCCTCTTTCCTTTCTCCCCTCTCTCCCCTCTCCTCTCTCCTTTCTCACCTCTCTTCCCTTCTCCTCCCTCCTCCCTCCTTCCTCACCTCTCTTTGTCTTTTCTCACACCATCTCTCTTTCTCCCTCCTCTCTCCCTCTCTCTCTCTGTAGTAGTTGAGGTCTGTCAAGCGTTTTACGTACTGTGGATGATGATGGTGTTTTGGATTGAACTCTTGAACAATATTTGTATTTGATTGTGGTTTGGTTCAGGGCAGTGGAAAGTGAATGTACATGTAAGCAGTTTTGGTCTTGCTGTTTGACCGTGCTGACATAAGCACTATGATATTTACCTAATGAAGTTTCTTTATATCTCTCTTTCTCCAGTACGGAGGCGTTCAGCCCTGAGCGGGGGGCGAGGGAGGGGGCCACCAAGGTCATGATTGTGGTGACGGACGGAGAGTCACATGATGGGGAGGAGCTACCGGACGCTCTGGAGGAGTGTGAGAAGAGAAACATCACCAGATACGCCATCGCTGTGAGTACACACACACACACAGAGACGCACACACACGCACGCATGCACACACACACACACACTGTTTCATGGAGCACATGAATGCAGCATGCCTGCTACACCACAACCCGCTAACCAATATGGCAGACAGTCTCACCAACCAACCCCACTCCTGAAACCGCTGTATTGATACAGCTTTTCCACCATATCACCTCGCATAACGTGAGAGCTAGCCATCCTCCCATTCAGCCTCAAACTGGCCTGAAATAATGCCTGTGGTCTTTAAAATAGCCCCAGCAAATCACTAACTGAACCCCTCTGGCTCCTTAAAATACCCCAGTGGGTAACAACAGCTATGCCTTCCTGCCCCACCCTAACCCCCCTAACACACACACACACACACACACACACACACACACACACACACACACACACACACACATGCACACATGCACACACACCGTCAGTGTCTCTGGTGGTGTGGTTTGGTGGTGTGGTAGAACAGACTCCGGTGGCAGGGTAGTCTGAGACTCCTCCCCAGCCCACAGTAGAAACACTGAGAGCTGCAGAGCCACTGTCACCAGAGGAACCACAATATAAACACTGGGACCTGCAGAGCCACTGTCACCAGAGGAACCACAATATAAACACTGGGACCTGCAGAGCCACTGTCACCAGAGGAACCACAATATAAACACTGGGACCTGCAGAGCCACTGTCACCAGAGGAACCACAATATAAACACTGGGACCTGCAGAGCCACTGTCAACAGAGGAACCACAATATAAACACTGGGACCTGCAGAGCCACTGTCACCAGAGGAACCACAATATAAACACTGGGACCTGCAGAGCCACTGTCACCAGAGGAACCACAATATAAACACTGGGACCTGCAGAGCCACTGTCACCAGAGGAACCACAATATAAACACTGGGACCTGCAGAGCCACTGTCACCAGAGGAACCACAATATAAACA
>NC_139990.1:49966828-50023257 GCF_964263955.1 Coregonus lavaretus | reverse complement strand
CTCTGTGTCTCTCTCTCAGGAGGAGGTGTTTGTGTCTAACGGTACTCTGAAGGCAGAGGATAGGTCCCAGGATGCTAGGTTTGGCTACGCCCTGGCCTCCGTCCCAGACCTCAACCATGACGGGTACACTGACTTGCTGGTGGGGGCACCCCTGGAGGACGGACACATTGGGGCCATATACGTCTACCACGGCCAGGGCATACACATCATCCATAACTACAAACAGGTAGATAAACACATCATCCATAACTACAAACAGGTAGATATACACATCATCCATAATTACAAACAGGTAGATATACACATCATCCATAACTACAAACAGGTAGATATACACATCATCCATAATTACAAACAGGTAGATATACACATCATCCATAATTACAAACAGGGAGATATACACATCATCGATAATTACAAACAGGTAGATATACAAATCATCCATAATTACAAACAGGGAGATATACACATCATCCATAATTACAAACAGGGAGATATACACATCATCCATAATTACAAACAGGTACATATACACATCATCCATAATTACAAACAGGTAGATATACACATCATCCATAATTACAAACAGGGAGATATACACATCATCCATAATTACAAACAGGTAGATATACACATCATCCATAATTACAAACAGATAGATATACACATCATCCATAATTACAAACAGGGAGATATACACATCATCCATAACTACAAACAGGTAGAGAAAGAAGTGTCACCAGAAGTATAGGTAGAGTCCATCTCTATGAAAAGAAAAGTGAAGATTTGTGTTTAAAGGGATATCATTCCTAGCTATAGTATTTCAATGTACCTCTCTCCACCACTTCTCCACCCTCTTCTCTCCACCTCCTTGCTCGCCTCTTCTTCTCCCTGTAGCGTATCGCAGGGTCGTCCTTGTCCCCCTCTCTGCAGTATTTTGGGCGCAGTGTGAGTGCCAGACTGGACCTGGATGGAGATGGTCTGTTAGACCTGGCTGTGGGGGCCCAGGGCAGCGCTGTACTACTCAGGTAAGGAAGGAGGGAGGAGGGGAGGGGAGGGATGAAGAGGAGGGGAGGGGAGGGATGAAGAGGAGGGGAGGGATGAAGAGGAGGGGTATATTGTCAGACTTGGCTGTGGAGTATTTAAAGAAAACGTGACGATGATCGTCATCATTGAATGATCAATTTTCCCTCCCCTCTCCCCTCTCCCCAGTTCTCGTAGTATAGTACAGATCAACATGAGTCTGTCCTTCCAGCCCCACTCCATCAACATCATCCAGAAGACGTGTCAGAGAGGAGGGAGGGAGTCTGCCTGTCTCAACGCTACAGCCTGCTTCCTGGCTCTGTCCCACTCCCCTGGAACTCACAGCAACAGCTTCGGTAAGGGAGGGGGAGGGAGGGGAGAGAGGGAGGGGACAGGGAGGGAAGGGGACTGGAGAGAGTGAGGGGGAGGGAGGGGGAAGGAGAGGGAGAGAGGAGGGGGAGGGTGGGCGGGAGGGTGGAAGGAGAGAGGATGGGGAGGGAGAGGGAGGGAGTCTGCCTGTTAGATTTGATAGATTTGTTATCAACACTAACATCCCCTCCTCCCTCCTCCTCAGAGCTGTCGGTGTGGCCATGTTGGATGACAGAAAGTTGACAGCGAGGGCGTTGTTTGACGACAGCAACCAGAGACAGATACAGCTGGGGGTCAGAGTTCACACAGGAGAGACTGTCTGCCACAACCTGCCCTTCCATGTGTTTGTGAGTATGACAGTGTCTTGCAAAAGTATTAATTCCCTGTGGCGTTTTTCCTATTTTGTTGTATTACAAACTGTAATTTATTTTTATTTTTATTTGGATTTCATGTAATGGACATACACAAAATAGTCCAAATTGGTGAAGTGAAATGAAAAATGTTTCAAATAATTCTAAAAAATAAATAACGGAAAAGTGGTGCGTGCATATGTATTCACCCCCTTTGCTATGAAGCCCCTAAATAAGATCTGGTGCAACCAATTAACTTCAGAAGTCACATAATTAGTTAAATAAAGTCCACCTGTGTGCAATCTAAGTGTCACATGATCTCAGTATATATATACACCTGTTCTGAAAGGCCCAGAGTCTGCAACACCACTAAGCAAGCGGCACCACCAAGCAAGCGACACCATGAAGACCAAGGATCGTTATGCATGCTCAAGTTTTCTGTTTTTTGTCTTATTTCTTGTTTGTTTCACAATAAAAACATATTTTGCATCTTCAAAGTGGTAGGCATGTTGTGTAAATCAAATGATACAAACTCCCCAAAAAATCAATTTTAATTACAGGTTGTAAGGCAACAAAATAGGAAAAATGCCAAGGGCTGTGAATAATTTTGCAAGCCACTGTAGCTCAGTTGGTAGAGCATGGTGCTTGCAACGCCAGGATAGTGGGTTCAATTCCTGGGACCATACATAAAACATTTTAAGTATGCACACGACTGTAAGCCGCTTTGGATAAAAGCATCTGCTAAATGGCATATACACACACACATACTACACACACACTACACAATTAACATACACACATGCCCTATCACAAACACACAACCAACATGTATAGGCTACTGCCACAACCTGCCCTTCCATATGTTCACACACTCAATGCCAAAACACACACGTTTGCACACATACTTCACGCCGACCGACACACACAATCTAAACTCAGCAAAAATAGAAACGTCCCTTTTTCAGGACCCTGTCTTTCAAAGATAATTCATAAAAATCCAAATAACTTCACAGATCTTCATTGTAAAGGGTTGTTTACATGCTTGTTCAATTAACCATAAACAATTAATGAACATGCACCTGTGGAACGGTCGTTAAGACACTAACAGCTTACAGACGGTAGGCAATGCTCAGTTGGTAGAGCATGGCGCTTGCAACGCCAGGGTTGTGGGTTCGTTTCCCACAGGGAGCCAGTATGAATAATGTATGCACTCACTAACTGTAAGTCGCTCTGGATAAGAGCGTCTGCTAAATGACTAAAATGTAAATGTAAATTAAGGTCACAGTTATGAAAACTTAGGACACTAAAGAGGCCTTTCTACTGACTCTGAAAAACACCAAAAGAAAGATGCCCAGGGTCCCTGCTCATCTGCGTGAACGTGCCTTAGGCATGCTGCAAGGAGGCAGGAGGACTGCAGATGTGGCCAGGGCAATAAATTGCAATGTCTGTAATGTGAGACGCCTAAGACAGCGCTACAGGGAGACAGGATGGACAGCTGATCGTCCTCGCAGTGGCAGACCACGTGTAACAACACCTGCACAGGATCGGTACATCCGAATATCACACCTGCGGGACAGGTACAGGATGGCAACAACAACTGCCCGAGTTACACCAGGAACGCACAATCCCTCCATCAGTGCTCAGAATGTCCGCAATAGGCTGAGAGAGGCTGGACTGAAGGACTGTTGTAAGGCAGGTCCTCACCAGACATCACTGGCAACAACATCGCCTATGGGCACAAACCCACCGTCGCTGGACCAGACAGGACTGGCATAAAGTGCTCTTCACTGACGAGTCGCGGTTTTGTCTCACCAGGGGTGATGGTCGGATTCGCGTTTATCATCGAAGGAATGAGCGTTACACCGAGGCCTGTACTCTGGAGCGGGATCGATTTGGAGGTGGAGGGTCCGTCATGGTCTGGGGCGGTGTGCCACAGCATCATCAGACTGAGCTTGTTGTCAATGCAGGCAATCTCAACGCTGTGCGTTACAGGGAGGACATCCTCCTCCCTCATGTGGTACCCTTCCTGCAGGCTCATCCTGACAATGCCATCAGCCATACTGCTCGTTCTGTGCGTGATTTCCTGCAAGACAGGAATGTCAGTGTTCTGCCATGGCCAGCGAAGAGCCCGGATCTCAATCCCATTGAGCACGTCTGGGACCTGTTGGATCGGAGGGTGAGGGCTAGGGCCATTCCCCCCAGAAATGTCTGGGAACTTGCAGGTGCCTTGGTGGAAGAGTGGGGTAAAATCTCACAACAAGAACAGGCAAATATGATGCAGTCCATGAGGAGGAGATGCACTGCAGTACTTAATGCAGCTGGTGGCCACACCAGATACTGACTGTTACTTTTGATTTTGACCCCACCTTTGTTCAGGGACACATTATTCAATTTCTGTTAGTCACATGTCTGTGGAACTTGTTCAGTTTATGTCTCAGTTGTTGAATCTTGTTATGTTCATACAAATATTTACACATGTTAAGTTTGTTGAAAATAAACGCAGTTGACATTGAAAGGACGTTTTTTTTTGTGTGGAGTTTACATGCTGAAACACTACATTCTGTTGCTATTGACCTCTAACCCTTTGTCTCTGTCTGGGATAGGACACAGCTGACTACATCCGTCCAATCAGCTTCTCCCTGCGCTTTAAGATCAACGACACAGAGAGTGGCCCAGTGCTGGACGAAGGCTGGCCCACCACCTTCAAGAGATCGGTCAGTGTGTGTGGAGTGTGTGTGTGTGGTGTGTGTGTGTGGTGTGCTCGTAGCATCCTAGTCAAATTGTATAATGTAATGTACTATTACTGTACATTAACTACTGTATTGCTCTGGCACCTCCATTTAAAATACTGTAAATTGCATCTCTCCAGATTGCTTTCTTCAAAGACTGTGGCGAGGATGATGTGTGTGTCACTGATCTGGTGCTGAAGGCTCATATGGACATCTCTGGGACAAGGTACATCTCACACACACATAGACACACATAGACACACATAGACACACATGCATGGACACACACGTATAGACACACACCTGATCAAAAATGTTCCTCTCCTTTGTGTGTCCAGTCAACACAATCAGCCAAACAATTACTAAGTCAAGTATTCCTGTTGTATTCATATGTTAATGTTATATTAATGTTGTGTAGTAGTTGTATGAATGTCTGAATGTAACTCCTCTCTACAGACAGCAGCCCTATGTGATCCGTAGCCCTCGCAGACGTCTGGCTGTAGAAGTCCAGCTGCAGAACAGACTGGAGAATGCCTATAACACCAGCCTGACGCTGCACTACTCACGCAATCTCCACTTCTCTAGTCTCAGCATACGGGTACGGAACACACACAAACACACACAGACACACTGATTTACAACACACAGATTTACAACATGAAACTGACAGTTTTATTCTCTCTCCTTCCCCTTCTCTCTCTCCCTCCCTCCCTTTCGATCTCTCCATCCCTATCTTTCTCTCTCTCCCTCTCTAGGAGGATGCCCAGTTGAAGATTGAGTGTACATCTCTCAGTTCCAACAGTCACTCATGTAACGTCAGCTATCCTGTGTTCCGCTCCCACTCCAAGGTCTGTCTGTCTGGCATCAAATACATTGAACAAAAATATAAACATGTAAAGTGTTGGTTCCATGTTTCATGAGCTGAAATAAAAGATCCCAGAAATGTTCCATATGCACAAAAAGCTTATTATTCTCAAATGTTGTGCACAAATGTGTTAGTTAGCATTTCTCCTTTGCCAAGATCATCCACCTGACAGGTGTGGCATATCAAACAGCTGATTAAACAGCATGATCATTACACAGGTGCACCTTGTGCTGGGGACAATAAAAGGCCACTCTAAAAGGGCGGTTTTGTCAAACAACACAATGCCACAGATGTGTTGAGGTAGCATGCAATTGGCATGCTGTTGCCAGAGATTTGAATGTTAATTTCTCTACCAACGTCGTTTTAGAGAATTTGGCAGTACGTCCAACCGGCCTCACAACAGCAGACCCCGTGTAACCACGCCAGCCCAGGACCTCAACATCCGGCCTCTTCACCTGCGGGATCATCTGAGACCAGCCACCCAGACAGCTGATGAAACTGTGGGTTTGCACAACTGAAGAATTTCTGCACAAACTGTCAGAAATCGTCTCAGGGATGCTCATCTGCGTGCTCGTCGTCCTCACCAGGGTCTTGACCTGACTGCAGTTCTGCGTCATAACCGAATTCAGTGGACAAATGTTCAACTTCGATGGCCACTGGCACGCTGGAGAAGTGTGCTCTTCACAGATGAATCCCGGTTTCAACTGTACCAGACAGATGGCAGACAGCGTGTATGGCATCGTGTGGGCGTGCGGTTTACTGATGTCAACGTTGTGAACAGAGTGCCCCAAGGTGGCGGTGGGGTTCAGGCATAAGCTAAGGACAACGAACACAATTGCATTTTATCGATGGTAATTTGAATGCACAGCGATACCGTGACGAGATCCTGAGGCCCACTGTTGTGCCATTCATCTGCCGCCATCACCTCATGTTTCAGCATGATAATGCAAGGCCCCATGTTGCAAGGATCTGTACATAATTCCTGGAAGCTGAAAATGGCCTGCATACTCATCAGACATGTCACCCATTGAGCATGTTTGGGATGCTCTGGATCAACGTGTACGAACCAAACTGTTCCAGTTCCCGCCAATATCCAGCAACTTTGCACAGCCATTGAAGAGTGGGACAACATTCCACCAGCCACAATCAACAGCCTGATAAACTCTATGCGAAGGAGAGGTGGCACGCTGCATGAGGCAAATGGTGGCCACATCAGATACTAACTGGTTTTCTGATCCTACCTTTTTCTTTTATGTATCAGTGACCAAAATATGCATATCTGTATTCCCAGTCATGGGAAATCCATAGATATGTGCCTAATGAATTTATTTCAATTGACCGATTTACTTATATGAACTGTGACTCAGAAAAATATTTGAAATTCTTGCATGTTGTGTTTATATTTTTGTTCAGTATAGCTAATCACGTTTTCGTTCTTGAGCGATTTTTGACAAATGCATTTATAAAACAATAGTTATAATACATGCAAATGTATTGATAGATTGGTTGATACCCCCCCCCCCCCCCCCTTCTCTCTATCAGGTGAACTTCATGTTAGATTTTGAGTTCAGCTGTACGTCTCTGCTCAGTAAAGTCCAGATGAAACTCACAGCTGCCAGGTAACTCACTATAATCCTATGGAGGAATGTAAAGGGATTTCAATTGGGAGCTTATAGAAATTAACCTGAAATTCAGCCTCCACTGATTCCGTCTAACCCTAGTCATAATCATACATACAGTAGAGACAGAAGTACTGTGTGTGTTTGTCTTGTCTGTCACATACATCTCTGTGTGTTCCTGGTTCCCATAGTGACAGTGTGGAGAGAGAGGCTACGCTGGGAGACAACAGTGTTCAGCTCCAGACTGTGGTTCAATACGAACCTGACCTCTTCATCACCAGGTTAGTCTCTCTGTCTCTCTCTCTGTCTCTCTCTCGCTCTTTGTCTCTGTCTCTGTCTCGCTCTTTCATTCCCTTTATCTCTCTCTTGCTCTCTCTCTAGTGACTCCAATCTGAACCGTTATGAAGTCCACCCAACCAGAACCATCTCAGAGGCAATAGGACCAGAGTTCTATACACACTTCAGGGTAAGCAGTGCACACAATGTATCCGTTTCCATAATATCTTTACTGTACACTCACACACACACACGTCAGACTAATGTGTTCTGTGTGTAGCTGCAGAACCTGGGCTGTTACAGTGTGAGTAACCTGGAGCTGAGGCTGAGCCTGCCCTCTGTAGCAGCAGGAGACAGAGTCTTCATGGCTGTTACTGAGGTCTTCTCTTACAACGTGAGTACTAACCCTCTCTCACTACTGTTGGAACAAACAGTTATTGTCAACATTCTGATTCTGAACTGTGACCTTTGTGGATGTCAGGTGACAGGGGTGAACTGCAGTGTAGACAGTGATGTGTCAAAGCTGAAGGACAGACAGAGAGACGTACGACCACTACATCCTGAAGATATGCAACAGACTGACCTACTGGTGAGAACACGCACATGCACGTATACACTGACGCACATACACACATATGTTCACATACACATGCACACACACACACACACACACACACACACACACACAAATACCCACATACAAGAAGATGATGATCACATTCACAATCCTAACTAGCTATAAAGTATAAATGATATTCCCAGATGTAACCTGTGCTGTGTGCTGTGTGTAGAACTGCAGCAGGTCGTGGTGTGTGGAGGTGGTGTGTGAGGTACAGCAGCTGCATCGAGGACAGACCGCTCTCATACGAGTCAGCCGCAGGGTCCACGACACCTTCTTCAGACAGGTACGAAGATACACACACACGCACACACATAGCTCTAACTATAAACACACTCACTCTGACTTTGTGTTTCTGCCCCCAGGCTAAGTTTAAGGCGGTGAGGATAGTGAGTGCCTATCGTTTGGCTGTTCAGGAATCTAACCTGGTCACTCTGGGGAGTGGCGCCATCTGGAGGGAGGTGAGAGAATAGCAGGATTAACACTAATGCTGGAGGACTGTGGTTTAGCCTCGTCTGTGTCTGACTCGTTTACATCCAGATAGAGTAGTAAGCTGGTATAGGGTGATGAATATCTGTCTGACTGTCGTTTACATCCAGATAGTAGTAAGCTGGTATAGGGTGATGAATATCTGTCTGACTGTCTCTACTATCAGCCTTTTTGTCTCTCTTTCTCTCTCTCTCTGTCAGACGGTGTTGGAGGTTCTAAAGGGGCGTGCCATCCCCATTTCTCTCTGGATTCTGATTGGTAGCATCATCGGAGGCCTTCTGCTATTGGCCCTCATCATCTTCATAATGTGGAAGGTACACCAATCACATCTCACCTTATAGCACCTCTGTACCTCACACTGCAATAACTTATTTCTCCTCTGCCTTTTTGGTAAAGATAAAAACGTTGGGTTTGCCTCCTTCCTTCTCATCCCTCCTTTCTCCAGCTGGGGTTCTTCACTCGTAAACAGATAAAGGACGAGGAACTCGAGGACTGAGCCCGCCCCTTTGCCACCATGATGTCGGTCAATGGATACAGTATCTGCGACAACCAGAGAACGAGTCCACTTCGTGCCCATCCCCATGGCAACGACCTGCACAGAGACTGCTCCCCCCCCCCTCCCCCACCCAGCAATAATAATATACCTTCCCTCTCTTCTAAATCAAACCATACAGAACACACAACCTGTACAGATGAACTGTCGAAACACCTAACACCTCAACATATTTTCTATTTCTTCAGGTCAACCCATGGCTGTAGGGCTCTATTTACACACCTGTTTAGAAACATACAGCAGGAAGGACGTGTACAGGAGACGTTTTCTTCAGAGATGTCCCAGACAGGAAATCATGGTGTACACCATGTGTCAAACTCATTCCACGGAGGGCCGAGTGTTCGCGCCAACCTTGTACTTGATTAATGAATTAAGGTCGCTAATTAGTAAGGAACTCCCCTCAACTGGTTGTCTAGGTCTTAATTGAAAGGAAAAAACAAAAACCTGCAGACACACAGCTCTTCGTGGAGTGAGTTTGACAATCGTGGTACAATGTGACTTGGTATGATGTTCAATGACTGTTTGACGTCTGCAGAGTAGATCTGCATAAGTAGATACTGTACAGGTATTAACCTGTAATTAGTACCATGTGCTATATGGAAAGCAGTTCCATCATTCAAGAGGGTTGAATGAAAAAGCACTACCTGATAATGGGGGGCACTTACAGTGGGGGAAAAAGTATTTAGTCAGCCACCAATTGTGCAAGTTCTCCCCCTTAAAAAGATGAGAGAGGCCTGTAATTTTCATCATAGGTACACGTCAACTATGACAGACAAAATGAGAAAAAAAAATCCAGAAAATCACATTGTAGGATTTTTAATGAATTTATTTGCAAATTATGGTGGAAAATAAGTATTTGGTCAATAACAAAAGTTTCTCAATACTTTGTTATATACCCTTTGTTGGCAATGACACAGGTCAAACGTTTTCTGTAACTCTTCACAAGGTTTTCACACACTGTTTCTGGTATTTTGGCCCATTCCTCCATGCAGATCTCCTCTAGAGCAGTGATGTTTTGGGGCTGTCGCTGGGCAACACAGACTTTCAACTCCCTCCAAAAATGTTCTATGGGGTTGAGATCTGGAGACTGGCTAGGCCACTCCAGGTCCTTGAAATGCTTCTTACGAAGCCACTCCTTCGTTGCCCGGGCGGTGTGTTTGGGATCATTGTCATGCTGAAAGACCCAGCCACGTTTCATCTTCAATGCCCTTGCTGATGGAAGGAGGTTTTCACTCAAAATCTCACGATACATGGCCCCATTCATTCTTTCCTTTACACGGATCAGTCGTCCTGGTCCCTTTGCAGAAAAACAGCCCCAAAGCATGATGTTTCCACCCCCATGCTTCACAGTAGGTATGGTGTTCTTTGGATGCAACTCAGCATTCTTTGTCCTCCAAACACAACGAGTTGAGTTTTTACCAAAAAGTTATATTTTGGTTTCATCTGACCATATGACATTCTCCCAATCCTCTTCTGGATCATCCAAATGCACTCTAGCAAACTTCAGACGGGCCTGGACATATACTGGCTTAAGCAGGGGGACACGTCTCGCACTGCAGGATTTGAGTCCCTGGCGGCGTAGTGTGTTACTGATGGTAGGCTTTGTTACTTTGGTCCCAGCTCTCTGCAGGTCATTCACTAGGTCACCCCGTGTGGTTCTGGGATTTTTGCTCACCGTTCTTGTGATCATTTTGACCCCACGGGGTGAGATCTTGCATGGAGCCCCAGATCGAGGGAGATTATCAGTGGTCTTGTATGTCTTCCATTTCCTAATAATTGCTCCCACAGTTGATTTCTTCAAACCAAGCTGCTTACCTATTGCAGATTCAGTCTTCCCAGCCTGGTGCAGTTCTACAATTTTGTTTCTGGTGTCCTTTGACAGCTCTTTGGTCTTGGCCATAGTGGAGTTTGGAGTGTGACTGTTTGAGGTTGTGGACAGGTGTCTTTTATACTGATAACAAGTTCAAACAGGTGCCATTAATACAGGTAACGAGTGGAGGACAGAGGAGCCTCTTAAAGAAGTTACAGGTCTGTGAGAGCCAGAAATCTTGCTTGTTTGTAGGTGACCAAATACTTATTTTCCACCATAATTTGCAAATAAATTCATTAAAAATCCTACAAATGTGATTTTCTGGATTTTTTTTCCCTCAATTTGTCTGTCATAGTTGACGTGTACCTATGATGAAAATTACAGGCCTCTCTCATCTTTTTAAGTGGGAGAACTTGCACAATTGGTGGCTGACTAAATACTTTTTTTCCCCACTGTATAATCATGTGAATATATTTGTATTTCTATGACATGCTGTTACAAACCAAACAGTCTATTTAATGTTCAGAAGTCATCATCATGACTTTACATTTTCACCCATTTTCTCTACAGTACAGTAATGTTTTTTTGAGTCAAATTAAAACGGTTGATTAAAAGAAATATGTAATGTTATTTTTGTTTCATTCATGTTAATTTATACATACATAGGATAATTCATACACATTAACTAAATACACACAAATATTTTATTATATAAAATTTCAAAATCAGGCATTTCAGACTACTTCATTCTATAAAACAAAAAACGATTTCACACTAGCAGACATTCTTGAACATAAAACTTAAATAATTACAATCTGTACATCAGGCAAAAAAAGCACCAAGTGAGTCAGGTATATCAACCCAAACATATTTTATTGATGCACCTTTATGTCCATCGTGTTCCTCCCCTCCCTTCCTCCCTCCCTCCCTCTCACTTGGTCTTGGTAGAGAAGATGTAGGACTCCAGTAGAAAGATAGTCTCATCCACCTGGTTCTCTGTAGAGTCCAACCTTCAGGGAGAAAAGCAAGAAGAAGAAAGAGAGATAATAAATCTACTGTAATGTAGCAGTATTAGTAATAACGGTGTCGTAGTAACAAGTATGTAGTAGTACTTGTTGATGTGATGTCGTAGGCCTCTAGCGGTTGTCTATAGATATACAGTATGGGTGTCGTAGCAGTAATAGTAGTAGAAGTAGTACTTGTTGATGTGATGTCGTAGGCCTCTAGCTGTTGTCTATAGATATATATTATGGGTGTCGTAGCAATAGTAATAGCAGTAGTAGTATTGTAGTAGTACTTGTTGATGTGATGTCGTAGGTCCTCTAGTTGGAGGTCTCAACTTACGGTAGAGTTAGAATAGTAGAATACACAAGGTGCAATTTTGAAATTTGTTGTGCATCAGCAGTTTCTCTTATGTCAGTCACTAAATTAGTAAGTTAGTCTAGCCAGCTATCTAAACTTGTAGTAATCATGGTCGAATTAGTCACTCTCACTCAGATGTCATTAAAAACGGAAAACATTTCTCTCCACCGTATGGCAAAATGTGTAGAATTGCAGGAAATTAACTTGAAAATGTCAATTTATTCTCTCCTAGCTTAGGGCCCCCAACAGACTAGGGCCGGCTCTGACTGCATGTGTGGTTATGGATGTGGGTGTGCAGACCCGTGATGAGTTCTGATTTTTTTTTTGTGGCCCCCATCCCCATCAAAGTTGCCCATCCCTGATCTATAGTATGTGTGTAGTCGTAGTAGTAGTAGTAATGCTGTACTTGTTGATATGATGTTGTAGCTGCTGTCTCTATAGATCTATAGTATGGGTGTAGAAGCAGTAATAGTTATTGATGTCGCAGGGCCTCCAGCTGCTGTCTCTATAGATCTATAGTATGGATGTAGACGTAATTATGGTGTAGTAGTAATTAAGGTGTAGTAGTAATGCAGTACTTGTTGATGTGATGTCGCAGGGCTTCTAGCTGCTGTCTCTCGGGGGCAGTGATCATCTCCTCCACCTCTGTCAGCTGTTCAGGCTCCGCCCCACTGGCCTGCAGCGACGCCAGGATCGCCTCGATTCGCTGGGACTTCTCCAGCAGACGTCTGTCAATCAAACACAGGAAGTCTTGTACCAACATTTCAGAGGATTATATACACAAAAAGTCAAATACTTTTTCCATTGTGGTCCTCTATTGTCCTCAAAGTCAATATGCAGACCTAAAGAAATCTTAGCAGGAAACTTAGTGAATAAAACAAAATCTATCCATCCATCCACTTAGGAATCAATCAATAAACTCACTTGTTCTCCTTGGTCTCGAAGAGGCGCCTCTCAATCAGATTAGCCACTGTCTGCAAGTAGTGATGGGGGACAAATGTACACAGTTACATATCGCAATATTTTTTTGGACTTGTTCTCCATCTTCTTTTTATATAGTAAGTCAACACATTTTCTGCACTTTTATTTCCATGACTGATCAAAACAAATGTTCTCATGCGCTCTCGTCTCTCTGCAGCAGACATATAGTGAGCAATGTGTTTGGAACATCACATTGCAATATCGAATCACATATAGAAACGTGAGAATCGCAATACATATCGTATCGGCACCTAAGTATTGTGATAATATCGTATCGTGAGGACCCTGGCAATTCCCAGCCCTATCTGCAAGTCAGTGATCAACTATTAATTGTCAAGTCAGCGATGCACGAAGTAAACAGCAAACAAATCAAATGTATAAAGCCCTTTTAACATCAGCAGATGTCACAACGTGCTTATACAGAAACCCAGCCTAAAACCCCAAACAGCAAGCAATGCAGACGTAGAAGCAATACCAGGCGGACTTCCACAACAATGGAGTGTGAATTGCAACACTAAATCTCTATGCTGTTTTGTTCCTGAAGCTATCAAGTTGCAGCACCGTGAAGCACACCGGTGCACATGCACATATATTATATACACACTCACCAGCCATTTTATTAGGTACACCACCACATTCACAAAAATAGATCGCTCCTACAGACTGAGTCACGTGGCCGTGGCTTGCTATATAAAGCAGGCAGACAGGCATTCAGTTACTGTTTGATTGAATGTTAGAATGGGCAAAACGAGTGACCGAAGCGACTTCGAGAGTGGTATGATCGTCGGTGCCAGATCCAGTATCTCGAAACGGCCGCTGTCCTGGGCTTTTCACGCACGACAGTGTCTACGGTTTCCCGAGAATGGACAAACAAAAAACATCCAGTCAGCGGCAGTCCTGTGGGCGAAAACAGCTTGCTGATGAGAGAGGTCGAAGGAGAATGGCAAGAATCGTGCAACAGGCAGGCCACAAACAGACAAATAATGGCGCAGTACAACAGTGGTGTGCAGAACAGCAACTTGTCGATCCTTGTCACGGATGGGCTATTGTAGCAAACGACCACAACGGGTTCCACTCCTATCTGCTAAAAACAAGAAGAAGCGGCTCCAGTGGGCACGTGATCAACAAACAACACTGGACAATTGAGGAGTGGAAAAACATCCAATGAATCCCGGTTCCTGTTGCGTCATGCTGATGGCAGAGTCAGGATTTGACGTAAGCATCATGAGTCCATGGACCCATCCTGCCTGGTGTCAACGGTACAGGCTGGTGGCGGTGGTGTACCGCCGAACAATCTGCAGCAACCGTGTGATGCCATCGCGTCCAGCATGGACCAACATCCCTGTGGAACGTTTCCGACTTTCAGAGTCCATGCCCCGAAGAATTCAGGCTGTTCTGGAGGCAAAGGGGGGTCCTTCCTGGTACTAGATGGGTGTACCTAATAAACTGAATTTATATTTTTGACTCGTTCTCCTTCCGTATTTCCTCTTTATTTAGACAGTTTAAAATGTACATGTCTAGTTATAGAGGGGAGAGTCAGAAAGAGGCAGGGGATTTAATGTGTCAATATGTGGACAATATGTGTTCGGTAAACTGCAACACTTCCGCTGCCTCAGGTTTGCAAATATTTTGTAGCGAGTGCAACATCTTGCATTGCATTCATCTGCAATATCTGTGTTTCATCCTGCTGCTCATAGTATAGCTTAGTTTGAATGTGTACCTTGTAGCAGTGTTGTAGCAGCAGGCGGGCAGTAGGCAGCTGGCTGACAGTGTACAGGTAAAAGGTACGTGAAGGGGCGTAGTCAGGAGTCTTAGGGATTTCCTAGGGGGGCAAAACACAGGTGAGCATGATAATGTATGGTTCGTATATTGTGTGTGGGTGTGTGTGTGTGTGTTACCTGTAGCTGTACCAGGTTCTCTGACAGCAGTGTGTACAGCATGTCTTTGGCCTCCTTGGCAGGGATCATAGCAAAGTCCTCCACCTGCTTCTGCTCCAGGTGACGTTTCCTTAGCAACAGACGGAAGATCCTAGCAGACCGCGAGCCAAACCTGACAATGGGAAAGGATGAATGAATGACACCTTACAAACTATGTAGCCACCGTGGGCAGAGGCATAATCGGACACAGACAACTCAAATACAGACACACGTACCTCTCCTGTACCACAGACTCCAAGGTAGCTCTCGCCAGGTTGGCCAGGGCTCTTTGTAGATCTGAGTGGTCAGTCAAGAAACAACCACTTACTACTGTATCATTAAATACTGGAAAAGAGCCATTATAAACTTAACAAAAAAAGAAACGTCCTCTCACTGTCAACTGCGTTTATTTTCAGCAAACTTAACAAGATTCAACAACTGAGACATAAACTGAACAACAGCTGCATTAAGTACTGCAGTGCATCTCCTCCTCATGGACTGCACCAGATTTGCCAGTTCTTGCTGTGAGATGTTACCACACTCTTCCACCAAGACACCTGCAAGTTCCCAGACATTTCTGGGGGGAATGGCCCTAGCCCTCACCCTCCGATCCAACAGGTCCCAGACATGCTCAATGGGATTGAGATCCGGGCTCTTCGCTGGCCATGGCAGAACACTGACATTCCTGTCTTGCAGGAAATCACGCACAGAACGAGCAGTATGGCTGGTGGCATTGTCATGCTGGAGGGTCATGTCAGGATGAGCCTGCAGGAAGGGTACCACATGAGGGAGGAGGATGTCTTCCCTGTAACGCACATGGTTGAGATTGCCTGCATTGACAACAAGCTCAGTCCGATGATGCTGTGACACACCGCCCCAGACCATGACGGACCCTCCACCTCCAAATCGATCCCGCTCCAGAGTACAGGCCTCGGTGTAACGCTCATTCCTTCGACAATAAACGCGAATCCGACCATCACCCCTGGTGAGACAAAACCGCGACTCGTCAGTGAAGAGCACTTTTTGCCAGTCCTGTCTAGTCCAGCGACGGTGGGTTTGTGCCCATAGGCAACGTTGTTGCCGGTGATGTCTGGTGAGGACCTGCCTTACAACAGGCCTACAAGCACTCAGTCCAGCCTCTCTCAGCCTATTGCGGACATTCTGAGCACTGATGGAGGGATTGTGCGTTCCTGGTGTAACTCGGGCAGTTGTTGTTGCCATCCTGTACCTGTCCCGCAGTTGTGATGTTCGGATGTACCGTTTCTGTGCAGGTGTTGTTACATGGTCTGCCACTGCGAGGACGATCAGCTGTCCGTCCTGTCTCCCTGTAGCGCTGTCTTAGGCGTCTCACATTACGGACATTGCAATTTATTGCCCTGGCCACATCTGCAGTCCTCATGCCTCCTTGCAGCATGCCTAAGGCACGTTCACGCAGATGAGCAGGGACCCTGGGCATCTTTCTTTTGGTGTTTTTCAGAGTCAGTAGAAAGGCCTCTTTAGTGTCCTAAGTTTTCATAACTGTGACCTTAATTGCCTACCGTCTGTAAGCTGTTAGTGTCTTAACGACCGTTCCGCAGTTGCATGTTCATTAATTGTTTATGGTTCATTGAACAAGCATGGGAAATAGTGTTTAAACCCTTTAATAATGACGATCTGTGAAGTTATTTGGATTTATACTAATTATCTTTGAAAGACAGGGTCCTGAAAAAGGGATGTTTATTTTTTTGCTGAGTTTACATAGGTGACTTGTCTCTGCAATATTATACATACAGTGAGGGAAAAAAGTATTTGATCCCCCGCTGATTTTGTACATTTGCCCACTGACAAAGAAATGATCAGTCTATAATTTTAATGGTAGGTTTATTTGAACAGTGAGAGACAGAATAACAACAACAAAAAATCCAGAAAAACGCATGTCAAAAATGTTATAAATTGATTTGCATTTTAATGAGGGAAATAAGTATTTGACCCGTCTGCAAAACCTGACTTAGTACTTGGTGGCAAAACCCTTGTTGGCAATCACAGAGGTCAGACGTTTCTTGTAGATTTTGTCCCACTCCTCTTTGCAGATCTTCTCCAAGTCATTAAGGTTTCGAGGCTGACGTTTGGCAACTCGAACCTTCAGCTCCCTCCACAGATTTTCTATGGGATTAAGGTCTGGAGACTGGCTAGGCCACTCCAGGACCTTAATGTGCTTCTTCTTGAGCCACTCCTTTGTTGCCTTGGCCGTGTGTTTTGGGTCATTGTCATGCTGGAATACCCATCCACGACCCATTTTCAATGCCCTGGCTGAGGGAAGGTTCTCACCCAAGATTTGACTGTACATGGCCCCGTCCATCATCCCTTTGATGCAGTGAAGATGTCCTGTCCCCTTAGCAGAAAAACACCCCCAAAGCATAATGTTTCCACCTCCATGTTTGATGGTGGGGATGGTGTTCTTGGGGTCATAGGCAGCATTCCTCCTCCTCCAAACACGGCGAGTTGAGTTGATGCCAAAGAGCTCCATTTTGGTCTCATCTGACCACAACACTTTCACCCAGTTCTCCTCTGAATCATTCAGATGTTCATTGGCAAACTTCAGACGGGCATGTATATGTGCTTTCTTGAGCAGGGGGACCTTGCGGGCGCTGCAGGATTTCAGTCCTTCACGGCGTAGTGTGTTACCAATTGTTTTCTTGGTGACTATGGTCCCAGCTGCCTTGAGATCATTGACAAGATCCTCCCATGTAGTTCTGGGCTGATTCCTCACCATTCTCATGATCATTGCAACTCCACGAGGTGAGATCTTGCATGGACCCCCAGGCCGAGGGAGATTGACAGTTCTTTTGTGTTTCTTCCATTTGCAAATAATTGCACCAACTGTTGTCACCTTCTCACCAAGCTGCTTGGCGATGGTCTTGTAGCCCATTCCAGCCTTGTGTAGGTCTACAATCTTGTCCCTGACATCCTTGGAGAGCTCTTTGGTCTTGGCCATGGTGGAGAGTTTGGAATCTGATTGATTGCTTCTGTGGACAGGTGTCTTTTATACAGGTAACAAGCTGAGATTAGGAGCACTCCCTTTAAGAGTGTGCTCCTAACCTCAGCTCGTTACCTGTATAAAAGACACCTGGGAGCCAGACATCTTTCTGATTGAGAGGGGGTCAAATACTTATTTCCCTCATTAAAATGCAAATCAATTTATAACATTTTGGACATGCGTTTTTCTGGATTTTTTTGTTGTTATTCTGTCTCTCACTGTTCAAATAAACCTACCATTAAAATTATAGACTGATCATTTCTTTGTCAGTGGGCAAACGTACAAAATCAGCAGGGGATCAAATACTTTTTTCCCTCACTGTAGGTGACTTGTCTCTACAATATTCAGCCAATATGGCTACTTCATGGTGTGATAGTGTGTGGATGAGAAACTCAAACAGGTTTCATCAGGGTTGTAAAAGGATACTGACCACATACATTCCTCCTCCACTGTCACCTGATTTCCCCACAAACTCCATCTGAGGAACAGAGAGAGAGAGAAACATCAGTTTACCAGCCCCCTAGGCACTGATCCAAGGTCAGTCCTGCAATTTCTCTCCTAATGGTTAATGTTGGGATATGGGGGAGGGTAATCTGATCCTAAGTCTGCTTCTACCGGGTCATCCACCAGCAGTGAGAGGTACTGGTCCAAGATTGGTCGGCTGATGCTGTAGTTTGGCGGGAGGGAGCGGAAGATCTCATTGGCTGAGAGGGGCTGAGTGTAGGCGGCGGTCTGTGTGGTGGTGACCTCACTCATCCTCAACATAGTCCTCACTATCTCACTGCTGGTCTGTTGGGGTGGGGGGGGGGGAGAAAGAGAGAGAGAGAAACTTAGACCAGGAGTTCCCTAACTTTTTCACTCAGGCCCCCCTTCCAGAATAGGGAAACATCCCGCACCCCCCCGCACACCACGTCTATTTCTATGGGCACAAGCACTGTTCATGACACAAACTGTTCACACCCCTCTTGTTGGTGGAGAGAAAGGTTTAAAGCTTATTTCCTGCAATTCTACACATTTTGTCACGGGGGGCAGAGAAAATGTTACCGTTTTAAAGCACCTTTCCTTGGAATTCTATACATTTTGCCATGTCTAATGTGTATTCATGTGATATCTGAGTGACTCGAACATTACTACAAAATCTGTGGGCTAAAAAACCTAGCTAAAAGACGTTAGCTAACATGGGCTAGTTGATCTGGACATTTCTGACAAGTTATAAATAGCTCTCTAAGGTATGCAATGACAAGAGGAAAACTGATGATGCACTACCCAATTTGGAAATTGCACCTTGTGCATTCTACTATTAGAACTTTCAAGAGTAAGTTGACAGCCGGTCTGGGACCACTGACGTAGACCACCTCCATTACATCTCTCCTGGTCTACAATGGTCTGAGGTGGTCTGTAGTGGTCTGAGGTGGTCTGTAGGGGTCTAAGGTGGTCTGTAGGGGTCTGTCTGTGAGACACTGACCTGGTCCAGTTTGCTGGCTACAGCACTAATGATGGCCTGGTCTCTGAAGTGCTGATGGAACCTCTCAAAGTTCACCTGCCAGTAGATCCCCTCATCACCACACGACTGGAAAGAGAGGGAGGGAGGGGATAGAAAGAGGCACAAGTCATTCAAACGGTTCCATTCCTTATTGAGAGGAGTAAAAGAAGAACAGAACAAGGTTCTCTGATTCTCTATAGCGGCCCAGTATCTCTGAGTGTTAAGAGTAGAGGGTCTGACCTCGGAGTCCATCTTGGCTTTCTTCCCTCCTCTCTGCTCCTCACTGTCATCACTGGAGCGCCTGCGCTTCCCACGACCTGCCCCACAAACACAACACAAGAAGCGAGTGAGTGTATACCAAATATTTACTGAATTACATATAGCAGGAGGTTTACATGTGGGTATGTACACAGGTGAAAAGGTACTAAGTGTCATATGAGACAAAGTGTTTGGGGTACCTATTAGTGTGACATGGGGCAGCTTGTAGCAGTCAGGGTTGCTCTCTGCCGTTGGGGGGGCAGTGGAGGCGGGGGCGGCAGGGGTGCCGGGGGTCGCCGGGGAAGCAGATGGGGCTGCAGCTCCCATCTCGGCCACCGGAGGACAGCGCTGCAGGAAGTGAGTCTCCACCAACTTAGAGAAGGCGGAGACCACCTCACTGTACTCCATACTACGACCCTCTACAGAGAGAGAGAAATCATGAGAGAAGGAGAAGAAAATATTGAATAATCATACATCTTGTAATCTCTCTCTCACACACCCTCCATGTTATGAGTGAGTCGGTCAGCTACAGTCTTGACGGTGTTGCTCATGGTCATGTGGCCTCGTTGTAGGACCTCCTCCACGATGAGTTCTCCTGTGTCTCCATACAGGGTCTTAGCTGTGTAGATGTACCGCGGGTACCGCAGAACCCTTAGAACCCGCTCACAATTGGCCCGGTACTCAACTGGGCTCCCGGGGCCTCGCCGGCCCGACCCAAACTCACAAGCACCGTGCTGTACCAACACACACAGAGACTTCTTCACCTGCAGAAGAGACAGGGTCACCACCTAGGTTGAACAATATTTTGTGTGTGTGTGTGTGTGTGTGTGTGTGTGTGTGTGTGTGTGTGTGTGTATATAGTACCAGGTCCAGTGGTGTGTTGGTCTCATTGGCGATGGTCCTGAGGTTCTGTGCCCCTCCTCTGAGCAGGTGAGTGCCTACCCTCTCCACTACCTCTCCAAAGTGCTCCTGTAGCAGCAGGCCACACAGCCGCACCTCCTGGGCAGTCATCTGCTGAGACAGGAGGAACAGGGGAACAGGCCAATAACACGTTTTTGGGCTGTTCAGCGAAATATTTGGCCGTTATACTTGGGCTGAGAATTACGATGAGCACCACTTTTTTTGCATTATTACTGGGATCCCACCTTAGCTGACACTAACGACCGGTAACCAAATCACGGCTTTTTAACAACGTTTACTAACAACTTTAACTTTATAACTTAACTGCCACGCTTACAAACCTTTGCAAAACACCCTTTTCAGATCATGGAATGTGTTTTAGGAGAAACCTCGCAAAACAACTTCAGAATCCCAAACACATGCGATTGCCAGCGCCACAACACAACGAACTTCCGCCCTCACAGTTCGGCTTCTTTTCCCAAAGAGTTGCGCATTGCATGAAGGGATGTTGGCGGACCGCCCTCTTTGGCATGCAGAAGGACCGACGTCACTGTTTGTGCTATTCTGGGGAAGATGGCGGAGGCTGCGGCGGTTCCCCCGCATAGGTTCTTCTGTCATTGTTGTAAGGGAGAAGTAAGCCCCAAACTCCCGGTAAGTCAGTCGTTACACCGTGTCCCGATCATGACTTTTCAGTGCAGGTCTTGTTCTTTTCCATCGGTTGACAACCGAACCTGAGTCCAGAAAATAGCAGCAGTTGTTGAACTAGCTAGCTGCTAACTGTAGACGGCTAGCCAGTAGGGCCCACGGCACTTGTTCTAGTTAACAAACAATGTTGATGTTTGTTGTTGCTAGCTCGCTTTAACAATGTTTAACAAAGACATTGCGTAATTGTTAAATATGCAGATGGCTTGGTTGAATAACCGTACCTGTAGTTTTGATGTTATTTGGTGTAATGTTAACCTTATTCGAGGTGGGTTTTCGTGAAATCCTCGAGGTAACGTTAGCTATGTAGCTATCTGGAAATCTGGTGGATATTTCAACGTAATTCGACCAGTCTGGCTACTCCTTGGCCTACAAAAGCAGAAGGAATACGGGGGTTTCCTTGGCCTGGGGTGCGTTCAACTGGACATAGCGGTTGGAACGTTCAGATAGACATTTTTATGTAGAACAAGAAATCATGTAGGCTCTATTTACGGCATTCTATCTTCAACGTTCGTGAACGTTTGGCAACTGAATGTGGCACAGTTCAGTTTCACAATCAAACTGAAAGTAAAATGTAGAAAGACATTGCAAAATATTTGGACTGCTTGACCCTAATTATTTACCAATATTAATCTGTATTGACTGCGTTCATTCTAGAAGAGAAGTTATGACACTTTCTGTTTTGCATTTAGCTAGCTAGTCGTGTAGCTATGTTTGTTATTGACTCGCTGTCTGTCAGTCAATGTGTCAGTAAGTCACTCTGTCTGCTTGTCTAAACCAACGTTAGCTAGGATACATCTGTTTAGGTTACTGCTGGTCTGTGAGAGGCAGGCTGGTAATCCCCTGTTTATTCCCATCCTGCCATTGAAGCTAAATCTGTGAGGAGGATGAAGTAGGCCTAGACACTGACCTAAGGACAGTTTTGTGATTTCCCTCTTATTGGGAAATAGTACTGGGAGTGTGGGGGATGCGCAGGGGCCAGGACCGAGTTTGAGAAACCCTGATCCTGATCTAGGCTAAATCTGCCTGCTGGTCTCACTGTCTCATACTCTGTCTCTTTGTGCTGCTGAGGCATGTTTCAGCTATGCCCACTCACTGACTGCATATACCCAGTTGATCTGTCTCACACCTCCCCAAGATAACCACCGAAAGAGAGAGGGAGAGTGGCTCAAACATACAAGCAGACCCCCGTGCTTGTCTGTCTGAAGCCTTCTCCTTTCAGGCACAGTATCTGTATGTTTTCACCAGTCAGCAAGATGACAATGGCCGAGGCATAGCCTTCACACAATATTGCATAATAGCAATACAAGTTTTGCACAATTTTGGAATGAGGTTCACTTCCAGTTCAAGTGTCCTTTTTGTTTTGTTGAATAAAGCACATGTCTTTGTCGTAGGCCTAATCCCATTGTGAGTGAAACTCAACACTGGTGCCAGGGAAGAATACTTATTGATGACAACTCCCACTTTACATGTTGTATGTTCCTGCTTAAAGCTATGTTCAAATACGCTATATCCTGACTCTGCCACAGATCTCTACTAGACATTTCCTCATTCAACAGACAGAAACCCCTGCATAGCCGCCTCATCAGCCCTGAATGGAACACTGTCTGACTCATGTACTCTCTAACTGAGTGTGTGGTGTTGTGTGTTTTTGCAGGAGTACATCTGTCCCAGGTGTGAGTCTGGCTTCATAGAGGAGGTAACAGAAGACTCCAGGTGAGAATCTCTTGTTTCTTATGTCTGTAGTTTTAATTAATCTACCACATATAGGCTAGGCAGAGTGAATAGAAGGTGGTGGAGAATGAGTGTGTGTAGATGTTACTAATGCTGTGTTCTGCCTCCTGTGTGCTGTTTCCCTCAGTCTGCTAGAGGGTGGCGCTAATGGGACAGATGACACAGCCACACAGTTTGCAGAGGTATGAGATGCACTGTGCCCTAGGGGGTACAGGGGTGGGGGGGTGAGGTGGGATGCAAATGTCTTCTGTGATCTCATCCCATCTTTCTTTTACATCATTTCTCTATCTCTCTATCTCCCTTCCACCGTCCCTCTCTCCATTCCCCCTCCTCCCACCCTCCCTGTTCTCACCCTCACCCCTCATCTCTCTCTCAGCAGCTGTGGCACCTGTTGTTTGTAGAGAGGCCTTTCACAGTGGATGGTGGCAGTCCAGACTCAGAGTCCCGAGTCCCTGGTGGAGGGGTTGGGGTAGGAGCAGGGGGGTTAGGTCTGGGGGGGCTGGGAGGGCTGGGAGGCCTAGGAGGGGGTCCTATCGGAGGGTCAGTCCCTGCTGGGCTAGGGGGACCCCTGGGGGGTCCTCTGGGAGGGGGGGAACACTGGGGGCCCGGTCGCCCCCCTCGCCTGCACAGTCAGAGGAGGTACCGCTCCAGAGGGAGCAGCAGACCTGACCGCTCGCCTGCCGTAGAGGGGTAAGACTCCTCTCCCTACCATGCCATGTTTATATTCTTATTGGTGTTTTGATCAGTCAAAATTGGATTTGCAGGTTCTAAATGGGTATTTTTAGTTTTCAATGTTGTACTGATCTCATTCCTGACTGATGTGTGTGCCTTCTCTCTCTGTAGGATAGTACAACAGTTTCTGGCTGGTCTATTTGCCAACTCTGGAGTTCCTGGCTCACCTCCCCTCTCATGGTAAGAACCATCTTCTTACTGCCATGTAAGCAGTGGTTATACATTATGTAAATCCACAGTTTGACTTGCATGCTTTCTCTTGTGGATTCCTTACAAATAGTGAGGTGGATCAACATTAATATTTGAATGTTCCCTGACTTGTTATGGTTGTGCCTCAGCCAGCACCCCTGGGGACCCCGTTATTTAAACCTAGCCTAAATCAGAACAAATATTGTTGCTGTTCATTATGTGTGAAACATAGGATAGTTACTGAATGTTTCATCTTTACCTGTAATTTACCTCCTGTGTGTGTGTTAGGACGGGGATGCTACACTCTAACCCAGGTGACTATGCTTGGGGACAGGGGGGACTGGACGCAGTCATCACACAGGTACGCACACACAAACCCCTTTCACTTTATTTATGTATGGCCACTAACCAACTATGACTTCATACTACGTAGTATGCTATATGGATGTTGGTAGAACCATAATCCTTATCAAGCTAATGAAAGTTTAGCAGTTCTCTTGTTACTTTCTTTATCTCTTCCTCTTTTCCAGGATGTTTCTGATGCTTTTACTCTTTTATTGTGTCATGCTAGGCTAGCACAAAGTTCACCGTACAAAGGTGAATTGTAAAGCTGTTCTCTTACAGTTCCTGCAGCAACCATTTTGATGTATCTTCTCTGTCTACCTGTGTGTGTTCATCTGTGTAGTTGTTAGGTCAGTTTGAGAACACAGGCCCTCCTCCTGCAGAGAAAGAGAAGATCTCCTCCATCCCTACAGTCAACGTGTCTCAGGATCAAGCAGGTTAGTCCTTTGCCTCCTCTCCTGCTCCTCCAGTCTCTCCATAGTGCCGTGGCCTATATAGAAGTCAGTGTATAGCTGTGCTGCTGACAGCTGACTCATTGGGGTAAATGAGGACTCCTATCTCTAGCTGCTGTCTCCTGTCCTCTCTCCTGTCCTCTCTGTCCTTGTCTTTCACTCTCACACATACACACATCCTTCCTCTCTCTCTCTCTCTCTCTCTCCGTCTGCCTCTCTCTCTCTCTGTCTGCCTCTCTCTCCATCTGCCTCTCTCTCTCTCTGTCTGCCTCTGTCCCCCCCTCTGGCCCAGGGCCCACATAGCTGTTGTCTCACTGTCTCTTGTCATTAACAGAGAGCTACTTATTACTCTTAAATCATCTCAACCAGCCACTCAGGAATTTGGCATCAGACAGATGCTATGCTTCAATTATTTTAATGGCTGATCAAATGTAACCTCTGCTTCATCATCCCTTCAGTCTTCCCATCTCTATTCCTCTTTCTAGCTCTCTCTTACTCTTTCTCTCCCATTATCTGTATACTGTAATATGGAGTATTTGTCCTGCGTGTAAGATACAGTATGTATGATCATTTATAACAGGAATGTAATACTAGCTAATAACAAAGGGGTGTATCTGTCTCTCTCCAGACTGCAATATGGAGTGTCCGGTGTGTAAGGAGGACTTTGCAGTGGGAGAGCCCGTCAGACAACTACCTTGCAACCACTTCTTCCACTCAGACTGTATAGTACCCTGGCTGGAAATGGTGAGGAGGGAGGAAGGAATGAACAAACAAATGAATGAAAGAGGTTGGTGGGGTAATATTTAGTAAGAGGAATGATTTGAAGAAGTTTAACTGATTTTCTCCACCCCTCTCTCTCACTCTCTCTGCAGCATGATACGTGTCCTGTGTGTAGGAAGGGGTTGAATGGAGAAGACCGCAACACCCAGAACCCCCCAGAATCCCCCTCTCTAAACACGGACCCCCGCACACAGGAGAGATGGTCCTTCTGAAATACACCTCCCCTCTCCTGTCCTCTCATCCCTCATCGCACCCCATCTCTGACCTTTTAATCTCTCCATCTCATCCGTCCTTCATCCCTTCTCTCTACGAACTGCTGCACACAGGAGAGAAGGACTTTCTGAAGGATATACCTCCATCTCTCTGCCTCATTCCTCTCATCCCTTCATCTCACTCCTCCTTTCTGAATCATCTCATCTACAGTCATAGGATGGTCATCAGTATGGCTCTTCCTGTCTCATTGCCTTTGGAACCATGTTCACATACACACACACACAAGTCATGATTCGTTAGACACACAGTACACACACGTCATGATCCATTAGCTGTCCTCTGCCTAATCATGACCAAGTACTTGCCTTTACCCTGCTTCAAACATCAACCCCATCTAGTTTTTTCTACTCTTTTCTCGCTATTCCTCTTTTTCCATCCTTCTGAAAAGCACTGCTGTAATACACTGTTGTCTCTCCCTACCTCTCTACTCCTGGGATGTATCTCAATAGTCTAGAGTGGCTTCCTCTCCTCATCTCCTTAACATCATCTGCACTGAACATGGTGGATGCTCACCAGGATATTTGGTTTTGCCGTTCTAGCTCTCACATCAGTGCAGAAAGGAGACGAGGAGGGGACATCACTTCTGAGTATTGAGATGGGCCCCTCCACAATATACTCTCTCTCTTTCGCCGTCATTCTGGTGTATATATTACAAACAGACTGCATCGCTCTGTCATTTTACTCCTCCGTTGATGAGTTCTGTCTTTTGTTTCACATTTCTATCACTCTATTTTTTTAATGTAAATACTTTTAGTCCAACAACTTCTGGTTTGAAAGGAAGAAAACAAAAAAGCATATTGAGAATGGAGACAAATGTGAATCCCTGGGTATTAAAGTCTGTGTATATTATTATATATATGATAACGTGTATGATGTATTAATAATTCCCAAAAATATTAAAAACCAGTAACATTGGTCATGATCGGATCTGTCTGTCACTAAGAAACCCAATAGTTGTGTGAAGACTTAATAGAGAGATGAACATCAGAACCAAATCATTTATTCAAAATCAAAAGGATTAAAAGGCAAATAGTTTAAACGGCATTAATACATTCTGTACATTATTACTTTACATCATTATCTCTTTATAAACCGTGTTAACGCGATAATGTTAACACCGCTATTAACCAGATTTTAGTTTAGAAACAGTTGTTAGCAGAGAGGTGTAATGGTCAGACCTCAAGCAGCAGCAGTGTCTGATCATAGCGGTGCACCTGGCCCTGGTTTGATCACATGCTATATTCACACATCATTTGAGAGCTTTTCCCAGAGTGATAAAGATCAGTGCAGATAGTCACGGCATACATAGGAACACAACATATTTGGCTGTATTGGCTAAACCACACACACATTTTAAGCTCTGATCAAAGAAATGACAGAGAGCACGATGCTGCAGGGTTCTCTATTAGATATGCTGTAAACAGTCAGGAACAGTATGAGGAGGCAGCACATAGGGCTTTGGATGGTGGTGGGAGTCGAGTGTGTAGTGTTGGAAATGTAGCAGACCTGGTAGGTGATGGGTAGTGAGGGATAATGTAGCAGACCTGGTAGGTGATGGATAGTGAGGGATAATGTTGCAGACAGATGAGAAACAAGACTGATAACGTTTGATCGTTGGCCATTTTGGAATTAGCAAGTGCAGCACTGGGGTAATGCCGACTTTGACAATGCTTTGGACCTGGCAGTAAAGGTGTGTGATCAGTGTGTGTTCCATTCCAGTGTGGTCAGAGTGTGTTTGTCTGTATATGTGTGTTCCAAGCAAGTGTGATCAGTGTGTGTTCCAAGCAACTGTGAGCAGGGAGTGGGCCGGAGCACTGGAGGAGATGAAACCCACTGCAGGATCCCACACCTCAAACTGGACCTCTGACGACAACCTACAACACACACACAGTCTCAAGGTAACACACATGCAAACACACAAATATCAAGTGTTAACACACACACTTTCACCCACCTGTTGAGTATGGTAAGCACCACTGATCCATCTGGCCTGACGAAGACGGAGCTTTCCAGTTTTGTTTCCTGACTGAAGGACACGCCCACTCTCTGAGACCCCTTCCACAGGAACTTACTGTGGAGCAGAGTTCATTTACTTGTATTATATTTACTTATCAAAACACATACAGATCAGTGATTACTTCAAGTAAGTTAGGAAAGAAGGGTTAATTTTAATAAGTATTGGTACAGGGCGTCAGACCTGCCCAGGTGGGACAGTGAAGTACCTGAAGTGAGCCATGCTATACAACAGTGTTTCCCAACTCCAGTCCTTCAGTACCCCCAACAGCACACATTTTTATTGTACCCCTGGACAAGTACACCTGATTCAGCTTGTCAACTAACCATCAAGAGTTTGTCTGGGGCTACAACAACAATGTGTGCTGGGGGTACTAGAGGACTGGAGTTGGGAAACACTGCAATAGAAGGTGGGACAGTACAGTACCTGAAGTGGGCCATGCTATATAAGGTGGGACAGTACAGTACCTGAAGTGGGCCATGCTATATAAGGTGGGACAGTACAGTACCTGAAGTGGGCCATGCTATATAAGGTGGGACAGTACAGTACCTGAAGTGGGCCATGCTATATAAGGTGGGACAGTACAGTACCTGAAGTGGGCCATGCTATATAAGGTGGGACAGTACAGTACCTGAAGTGGGCCATGCTATAGAATGTGGGCTGTTTGTAGAAGATGTCTCGGCTGTGGTCCACGATGATGGGGCTGTCCACGAAGTTCTTCACCCAGTTGGGCCCTCCTCCTTGGTCCAGAGCCAGGTTCCAGTCTGTCCAGCCCACCACATAGTGGTTCAGGTCCTACAGCCGACGAGAAGAGAGGAAGAGAGGACGAGAGAAGACAGGGAGAGTAGCGAGAGGAAGAAAGTGGCTCATTCACTGTCTAGTTTGTTGTTGTGTTACCTGACATTGCATCAGCATAAACAATCCCTGTGATTCTCAGGAGAGTAACTGTTCCAATACAAAATGAATGGAGAGGGAACAGGTAAGAGAGTCCTATTTCAGTCCTGCAGAGTATTCAGAGAGAGAAAGGGAGAGTGAAAGACAAAAGAGAGAGACGAGAGGGAGGCATGGATAAACTGAGAGCACCATTCTAGCTTATCACCTAGGGCAACATAACAGAGCAGCAGTTTGAGCTGTAGAGTTCAGTTCAGTTCAGTATGAATGTGTCGAAGCAACACTGCAGGATCTGGCACAGAACTGACTTAATTAGGGCTGAACAAAGAACAAGGAGACAAAAACAGACAGGGCTCACAGACACGCCTTCAATTCATCAGTTTGCCCCTGTAACATTTCACAACCAGTACCTGAGCTACTAGATCATACACAGGAATCTGACAAAACATTATGAGGTCACTCTCAACTTGTTTTTGTCTGACCTGTTGGTCATGCTGACCTGTTCAATTACTTGCTACAGTAACACCTTCACTTGCACATGTACACTTGTATGATGTCATTCTCACCCGTTAGCCATACGACTAAGAAAGAGTACGTGTTGACGATCCTCATTCTTAGTCATGACTATCTTACCTGTATGATGCTGTGTGCGTACTGCTCAGCCCTCTCCCAGCTGCCCAGCCGGACCCCTCTGTCTGTGGGGCTCCAGCCAGCGCAGGCCTCCGTGCCAAACAGGTAGTACTCTGGGTACAGGTGGTGGGTAGTGCCCAGGGAGAGCTCTGCAGGCACCAGGGTGTCCAGGTACCAGTGGACTCCAACACCATGGATATACCTGCCAGCACGCACATCACTGAGGACCTGGGGGGAGGAGGAGCATACTTTAATATTGTCAAAATGTACGTTTTCAACATTTCACTATTTCTTTATGGACTTCTCCCCTTTTCTCATGCATCCTTCTTTCATTGACTCTCTCTACTCTCTGTCCTTGACCCTACCTTACTCCATCCCTTCATCTCTCATTCCTTTCCTCCCTCCCTCCCAGCCTATCCCTGTTATTTTCTTCTTTCAAAGTTCCTCCCTCTCTCTCACCACTTTAGCCCAGTGTGGCAGTAGCAGTCTGTTGTCATCCAGGATGAGGAGGTGTGTGTGGGGGTGTGTGGAGGTGTGCAGGGCGGGGCCAAGGTCCAGGCCCACCCAATCCCTCTGCTCCTCTGCTGTGAAGCCCAGAGCCTGGAAACTGGAGCAGGGAAAACAGATTACTGTTATAATATTATATAATATATACCATTTAGCAGACGCTTTTATCCAAAGCGACTTAGTCATGGGTGCATACATTTTACATATCTGGGTGGTTCTGGGAATCGAACCCACTACCCTGGCGTTACAAGCGTCATACTCTACCAACCGAGCTAAAATAACCTGTAACATGTACTTACTCTATAACTAACTTCATTACCAGAATGCAATAACTAACTAAATATCACTTTTTCCTGTTGTCAATGATGTACAGTGAGGAAAAAAGTATTTGATCGCCTGCTGATTTTGTACGTTTGCCCACTGACAAAGAAATGATCAGTCTATAATTTTTATGGTAGGTTTATTTGAACAGTGAGAGACAGAATAACAACAAATAAATCCAGAAAAACGCATGTCAAAAATGTTATAAATTCATTTGCATTTTAATGAGGGAAATAAGTATTTGACCCCCTCTCAATCAGAAAGATTTCTGGCTCCCAGGTGTCTTTTATACAGGTAACGAGCTGAGATTAGGAGCACACTCTTAAAGGGAGTGCTCCTAATCTCAGCTTGTTACCTGTATAAAAGACACCTGTCCACAGAAGCAATCAATCAATCAGATTCCAAACTCTCCACCATGGCCAAGACCAAAGAGCTCTCCAAGGATGTCAGGGACAAGATTGTAGACCTACACAAGGCTGGAATGGGCTACAAGACCATCGCCAAGCAGCTTGGTGAGAAGGTGACAACAGTTGGTGCGATTATTCGCAAATGGAAGAAACTCAAAAGAACTGTCAATCTCCCTCGGCCTGGGGCTCCATGCAAGATCTCACCTCGTGGAGTTGAAATGATTATGAGAACGATGAGGAATCAGCCCAGAACTACACGGGAGGATCTTGTCAATGATCTCAAGGCAGCTGGGACCATAGTCACCAAGAAAACAATTGGTAACACACTACGCCGTGAAGGACTGAAATCCTGCAGCGCCCGCAAGGTCCCCCTGCTCAAGAAAGCACATATACAGGGCCGTCTGAAGTTTGCCAATGAACATCTGAATGATTCAGAGGAGAACTGGGTGAAAGTGTTGTGGTCAGATGAGACCAAAATCGAGCTCTTTGGTATCAACTCAACTCGCCGTGTTTGGAGGAGCAGGAATGCTGCCTATGACCCCAAGAACACCATCCCCACCGTCAAACATGGAGGTGGAAACATTATGCTTTGGGGGGGGGTTTCTGCTAAGGGAACAGGACAACTTCACTGCATCTAAGGGACGATGGACGGGGCCATGTACCGTCAAATCTTGGGTGAGAACCTCCTTCCCTCAGCCAGGGCATTGAAAATGGGTCGTGGATGGGTATTCCAGCATGACAATGACCCAAAACACACGGCCAAGGCAACAAAGGAGTGGCTCAAGAAGAAGCCCATTAAGGTCCTGGAGTGGCCTAGCCAGTCTCCAGACCTTAATCCCATAGAAAATCTGTGGAGGGAGCTGAAGGTTCGAGTTGCCAAACGTCAGCCTCGAAACCTTAATGACTTGGAGAAGATCTGCAAAGAGGAGTGGAACAAAATCCCTCCTGAGATGTGTGCCAACCTGGTGGCCAACTACAAGAAACGTCTGACCTCTGTGAATGCCAACAAGGGTTTTGCCACCAAGCACTAAGTCATGTTTTGCAGAGGGGTCAAATACTTATTTCCCTCATTAAAATGCAAATCAATTTATAACATTTTTGACATGCGTTTTTCTGGATTTTTTTGTTGTTATTCTGTCTCTCACTGTTCAAATAAACCTCCCATTAAAATTATAGACTGATCATTTCCTTGTCAGTGGGCAAACGTACAAAATCAGCAGGGGATCAAATACTTTTTTCCCTCACTGTACCTGCCTTAGCTACACATGTAATATAAAGTGAGATGTGACCTGTAGTTGGTCATCCGTCCAGCAGAGGGTTCGTTGCCTGTGGTCATGGCCCAGAACGACAGGTTGTATTTGGCATACTCCTCCAGGAACCTGATGGAGAGGAAGGATAATGAATACTCAGAGAGTCAAATTCCTCTAAGGCTCCATGTGCCCATGTCTTTGTGTGTAAACTGTATGTTACCCAACATAGTATTTAGCCCAGGTTTAGATGTGTATACTGTATGATACCTGTCATAGTATTTAGTCCAGGTTTAGGTGTGTATACTGTATGATACCTGACATAGTATGTAGTCCAGGTTTAGATGTGTATACTGTATGTTACCCAACATAGTATTTAGCCCAGGTTTAGATGTGTATACTGTATGTTACCCAACATAGTATTTAGCCCAGGTTTAGATGTGTATACTGTATGATACCTGTCATAGTATTTAGTCCAGGTTTAGGTGTGTATACTGTATGATACCTGACATAGTATGTAGTCCAGGTTTAGGTGTGTATACTGTTTGTTACCTGACATAGTATGTAGTCCAGGTTTAAGTGTGTATACTGTATGATACCTGACATAGTATGTAGTCCAGGTTTAGGTGTGTATACTGTATGATACCTGTCATAGTATGTAGTCCAGGTTTAAGTGTGTATACTGTATGATACCTGACATAGTATGTAGTCCAGGTTTAGGTGTGTATACTGTATGTTACCTGACATAGTATTTAGTCCAGGTTTAGGTGTGATTACTGTATGATACCTGTCATAGTATTTAGTCCAGGTTTAGATGTGATTACTGTATGATACCTGTCATAGTATGTAGTCCAGGTTTAGGTGTGTATACTGTATGATACCTTACATAGTATTTAGTCCAGGTTTAGGTGTGTATACTGTATGATACCTGACATAGTATTTAGTCCAGGTTTAGGTGTGTATACTGTATGATACCTGACATAGTTTGTAGTCCAGGTTTAGGTGTGTATACTGTATGATACCTGACATAGTACACTGCTCAGAAAAATAAAGGGAACACTAAAATAACACATCCTAGATCTGAATGAATGAAATAATCTTATTAAATACTTTTTTCTTTACATAGTTGAATGTGCTGACAACAAAATCACACAAAAATTATCAATGGAAATCAAATTTATCAACCCATGGAGGTCTGGATTTGGAGTCACCCTCAAAATTAAAGTGGAAAACCACACTACAGGCTAATCCAACTTTTATGTAATGTCCTTAAAACAAGTCAAAATGAGGCTCAGTAGTGTGTGTGGCCTCCACGTGCCTGTATGACCTCCCTACAACGCCTGGGCATGTTCCTAATGAGGTGGCGGATGGTCTCCTGAGGGATCTCCTCCCAGACCTGGGCTAAAGCATCCGCCAACTCCTGGACAGTCTGTGGTGCAACGTGGCGTTGGTGGATGGAGCGAGACATGATGTCCCAGATGTGCTCAATTGGATTCAGGTCTGGGGAACGGACGGGCCAGTCCATAGCATCAATGCCTTCCTCTTGCAGGAACTGCTGACACACTCCAGCCACATGAGGTCTTGCATTAGGAGGAACACAGGGCCAACCGCACCAGCATATGGTCTCACAAGGGGTCTGAGGATCTCATCTCGGTACCTAATGGCAGTCAGGCTAGCTCTGGCGAGCACATGGAGGGCTGTGCGGCCCCCCAAAGAAATGCCACCCCACACCATGACTGACCCACCGGCAAACCGGTCATGCTGGAGGATGTTGCAGGCAGCAGAACGTTCTCCACGGCGTCTCCAGACTCTGTCACGTCTGTCACATGTGCTCAGTGTGAACCTGCTTTCATCTGTGAAGAGCACAGGGCGCCAGTGGCGAATTTGCCAATCTTGGTGTTCTCTGGCAAATGCCAAACGTCCTGCACGGTGTTGGGCTGTAAGCACAATCCCCACCTGTGGACGTCGGGCCCTCATACCACCCTCATGGAGTCTGTTTCTGACCGTTTGAGCAGACACATGCACATTTGTGGCCTGCTGGAGGTCATTTTGCAGGGCTCTGGCAGTGCTCCCCCTGCTCCTCCTTGCACAAAGGCGGAGGTAGCAGTCTTGCTGCTGGGTTGTTGCCCTCCTACGGCCTCCTCCACGTCTCCTGATGTACTGGCCTGTCTCCTGGTAGCGCCTCCATGCTCTGGACACTACGCTGACAGCCACAGCAAACCTTCTTGCCACAGCTCGCATTGATGTGCCATCCTGGATGAGCTGCACTACCTGAGCCACTTGTGTGGGTTGTAGACTTCGTCTCATGCTACCACTAGAGTGAAAGCACCACCAGCATTCAAAAGTGACCAAAACATCAGCCAGGAAGCATAGGAACTGAGAAGTGGTCTGTGGTCACCACCTGCAAAACCAGTCCTTTATTGGGGGTGTCTTGCTAATTGCCTATAATTTCCACCTGTTGTCTATTCCATTTGCACAACAGCATGCGAAATGTATTGTCAATCAGTGTTGCTTCCTAAGTGGACAGTTTGATTTCACAGAAGTGTGATTGACTTGGAGTTACATTGTGTTGTTTAAGTGTTCCCTTTATTTTTTTGAGCAGTGTATTTAGTCCAGGTTTAGGTGTGTATACTGTATGATACCTGTCATAGTATGTAGTCCAGGTTTAGGTGTGTATACTGTATGTTACCTGACATAGTATTTAGCCCAGGTCTTGTGCTCCTTGCCCCCAGGCTGGCCCTTCAGAGAGCCCTTGCCAGTAAGAGCACCGTTGGTCTTCAACCATGCGGGGGCGCTCCAGGCACTGGCCAGCAGAGACAGGGGGCGGGGCGACAGGGTCTGGGCTCGCTGCAGCAGGGGGATCTGGGATTGGACCAACAACAGGGAAGTGGTGTTGTGAGTACATACATCCCTGTTAATCCATGACTGCGTGGCCACGCACGACTCCAACTCAATCATCAAGTTTGCTGATGACACGACAGTGTTAGGCCTGATTACCAACTCCTGCCTACAGGAAGGAGGTTAGAGCCCTGGCGGAGTGGTGCCAGGAAAATAACCTCTCCCTAATGTTAACAAAATGAAGGAGCTTATCGTGGACTACAGGAGACAGAAGAGGGAGCACATCCTCATCAACAGGCCGTCAAAAGCTTCAAGTTTCTTGGCGTGCACATTACTGAGGACCTGAAATGGTCTCGCCACACCGACATTGTGGTGAAGGTGCAACAGTGCCTCTACAACCTCAGGCGGCTGAAGAAATTCGGCCCCTAAGACCCTCACGAATGTCTACAGAGGCACCATTGACAGCATTCTGTCGGGCTGCATTACAGCCTGGTACGGCAACTGCTCCGCCCTCAGCTGCATGGCTCCCCAGAGGGTGGTGCAGACTGCCCTCCAGGACTATTGCACCCGGTGTCAAAGGAAGGCCAAGAAGATCATCAAGGACCTCAGTCACCCGAGCCAGGGCCTGCTCACTCGGCTACCATCCGACATACAAAGACATTACAGGTGCATCAAAGCCAAGACTGAGAGACAAAAAAACAGCTTCTATTACCAGGTCATCAGACTGTTGAACAGCTTCTATTACCAGGCCATCAGACTGTTGAACAGCTTCTATCACCAGGCCATCAGACTGTTGAACAGCTTCTATTACCAGGCCATCAGACTGTTGAACAGCTTCTATTACCAGGCCATCAGACTGTTGAACAGCTTCTATCACCAGGCCATCAGACTGTTGAACAGCTTCTATCACCAGGCCATCAGACTGTTGAACAGCTTCTATCACCAGGCCATCAGACTGTTGAACAGCTTCTATCACCAGGCCATCAGACTGTTGAACAGCTTCTATTACCAGGCCATCAGACTGTTGAACAGCTTCTATCACCAGGCCATCAGACTGTTGAACAGCCATCACTAGCTGTCTACAAGGTGATGCACACTCACTCACACAAGACACACACACAAGCTATCACACACCTCACGAACATACACGCAAACACACAACGCTGCTGTCGCATATTATAGAGGCATTGAACCAATAGTCACTTCCCATTTCACACTGTGTATTTAAATACTGTATCCCCGAAATAGCTTACTCTATTATTTCTACCACTGTACATAGTATTTTAGTTAGACTGTTTCAACACACCGCATATTTATTTACAGTGCATTCGGAAAGTATTGAGACCCCTTCCCTTTTTCCGCATTTTGTTACGTTACAACCTTATTCTAAAATAGATTTAAAAAATGTTTTCCTCACTAACCTACACGCAATACCCCATAATGACTAAGGGAAAACAGGCTTTTAGATTTTTTTACAAATTTATGAAAAATAATCAACCAAAATACCTTATTTACATAAGTATTCAGACCCTTTGCTATGAGACTCGAAATTGAGCTCAGGTGCGTCCTGTTTCCATTGATCATCCTTGAGATGTTTTTACAACTTGATTGGAGTCCACCTATGGTAAATTCAATTGATTAGATATGATTTAGAAAGACACACACCTGTCTATATAAGGTCCCACAGTTGACAGTGCATGTCAGAGCAAAAACCAAGCCACGAGGTCGATGGAATTGTCCGTAGAGCTCCGAGACAGGATTGTGTCGAGGCACAGATATCGGGAAGAGTACCAAAAAATGTCTGCAGCATTGAAGTTCGCCAAGAACACAGTGGCCTCCATTATTCTTAAAAGGAAGAAGTTTGGAACCACCAAGACTCTTCCTAGAGCTGGCCGCCCGGCCAAACTGAGCAATCAGGGGAGAAGGGCCTTGGTCAGGGAGGTGACCAAGAACCTGATGGTCACTCTAACAGAGCTCTAGAGTTCCTCTTTGGAGATGGAAGAACCTTCCAGAAGGACAACCATCTCTGCAGCACTCCACCAATCAGGCCTTTATGGTAGAGTGGCCAGACGGAAGCCACTCCTTAGTAAAAGGCACATGACAGCCCGCTTGGAGTTTGCCAAAAGGCACCAAAAGGATTCTCAGACCATGAGAAACAAGATTTGCTGGTCTGATGAAACCAAGACTGAACTCTTTAACCTGAATGCCAAGCATCACATCTGGAGGAAACCTGGCACCATCCCTACGGTGAAGCATGGTGGTGTCAGCATCATGCTGAGGTGATGTTTTTCAGCGGCAGGGACTGGGAGACTAGTCAGGATCGAGGGAAAGATGAACGGAGCAAAGTACAGAGAGATCCTTAATGAAAACCTGCTCCAGAGCGCTCAGGACCTCAGACTGGGGCGAAGGTTCACCTTCCAACAGGACAACGACCCTAAGCACACAGCCAAGACAACGCAGGAGTGGCTTCGGGACAAGTCTCTGAATGTCCTTGAGTGGCCCAGCCAGAGACCGGACTTGAACCTGATCAAACATCTCTGGAGAGACCTGAAAATAGCTGTGCAGCAACGCTCCCCATCCAAACTGACAGAGTTTGAGAGGATCTGCAGAGAAGAATGGGAGAAACTCCCCAAATACAGGTGTGCCAAGCTTGTAGCGTCATACACAAGAAGACTCAATGCTGTAATCACTGCCAAAGGGGCTTCAACAAAGTACTGAGTAAAGGGTGTAAATGTGATATTTCAGTTTTGTATTTTTTATAAATTTGCAAAAATGTCTAAAAACCTGTTTTTACTTTGTCATTATGGGGCATTGTGTGTAGATAGAAGAGGAAAACAAACAATGTAATACATTTTAGAATAAGGCTGTAACATCATTTGTTTGGGGAAAAAGTCAAGGGGTCTGAATATATATATATATATATATATATATATATATATATATATATATATATATTTTTTTTTTTTTAATATATTTTCTGAATATATACACTACCAGTCAAAAGTTTGGACACACCTACTCATTCAAGAGTTTTTCTTTATTTTTACATTGTAGAATAATAGTGAAGACATCAAAACTATGAAATAACACATATGGAATCATGTAGTAACCAAAAAAGTGTTAAACAAATCTAAATATATTTTATATTTGAGATTCTTCAAATAGCCACCCTTTGCCTTGATGACAGCTTTGCACACTCTTGGCATTCTCTCAACCAGCTTCATGAGGTAGTCACCTGGAATGCATTTCAATTAACAGGTGTGCCTTCTTAAAAGTTCATTTGTGGAATTTATTTCCTTCTTAATGCGTTTGAGGCAATCAGTTGTGTTGTGACAAGGTAGGGGGGGGGGTATACAGAAGATAGCCCTATTTGGTAAAAGACCAAGTCCATATTATGGCAAGAGCAGCTTAAATAAGCAAAGAGAAACAACAGTCCATTATTACTTTAAAACATGAAGGTCAGTCAACACGGAACATTTCAAGAACTTTGAAAGTTTCTTCAAGTGCAGTCGCAAAAACCATCAAGCGCTATGATGAAACTGGCTATCATGAGGACCGCCACAGGAATGGAAGACCCAGAGTTACCTCTGCTGCAGAGGATACGTTCATTAGAGTTACCAGTCTCAGAAATTGCAGCCCAAATAAATGCTTCACAGAGTTCAAGTCACAGACACATCTCAACATCAACTGTTCAGATGGGACTGTGTGAATCAGGCCTTCATGGTCAAATTGCTGCAAAGAAACCACTACTAAAGGACACCAATAAGAAGAAGAGACCTGCTCGGGCCAAGAAACACAAGCAATGGACATTAGACCGTTGGAAATGTGTCTTTTGGTCTGGAGTCCAAATTTGAGATTTTTGGTTAGAACCGCTGTGTCTTTGTGAGACGCGGTGTGGGTGAACAGATGATCTCTGCATGTGTAGTTCCCACCGTAAAGCATGGAGGAGGAGGTGTTATGGTGCGGGGGTGCTTTGCTGGTGACACTGTCTGTGATTTATTTAGAATTCAAGGCACACTTAACCAGCATGGCTACCACAGCATTCTGCAGCGATATGCCATCCCATCTGGTTTGGGCTTAGTGGGACTATCATTTGTTTTTCAACAAGACAATGACCCAACACACCTCCAGGCTGTGTAAGGGCTATTTGACCAAGAAGGAGAGTGATGGAGTGCTGCATCAGATGACCTGGCCTCCACAATCCCCCGACCTCAACCCAATTGAGATGGTTTGGGATGAGTAGGACGGCAGAGTGAAGGAAAAGCAGCCAACAAGTGCTCAGCATATGTGGGAACTCCTTTAAGACAGTTGTAAAAGCATTCCAGGTGAAGCTGGTTGACAGAATGCCAAGAGTGTGCAAAGTTGTCATCAAGGCAAAGGGTGGCTATTTGAAGAATCTCAAATATAAAATATATTTTGATTTGTTTAACACGTTTTTGGTTACTACATGATTCAATGTGTTATTTCATAGTTTTGATGTCTTCACTATTATTCTACAATGTAGAAAATAGTAAAAATAAAGAAAAACCCTTGAATGAGTAGGTGTGTCCAAACTTTTGACTAGTACTGTATATATATACTGGATTATTGACATAGCTCACTCTAATATACACTATAATAATAATAATAATAATATGCCATTTAGCAGACGCTTTTATCCAAAGCGACTTAGTCATGCCTGCATAAATTTTTGTGTATGGGTGGTCCCGGGGATCGAACCCACTACCCTGGCGTTACAAGCGCAGTGCTCTACCAGCTGAGCTACAGAGGACATACTGGATTCTTGACATAGCTCACTCTAATATACACTACATGGCCAATAGTATGTGGACACCTGCTTGTCGAACATCTCATTCAAAAATCATGGGCATTAATATTGAGTTGGTCCCCCCTTTGCTGCTATAACAGCCTCCACTCTTCTGGGAAGGCTTTCCACTAGTTGTTGAAACGTTGCTGCGGGTACTTGCTTCCATTCAGCCACAAGAGCATTAGTGAGGTCGGACACTGATGTTGGGGGCGATTAAGCCTGGCTCGCAGTCAGTGTTCCAATTAATCCCAAAGGTGTTCAATAGGGTTGAGGTCAGGGCTCTGTGCAGGCCAGTCAAGTTCCTCCACACCGATCTCGACAAACCATTTCTGTATAGACCTCGCTTTGTGCACGGGGGCATTGTCATGATGAAACAGGAAAGGGCCTTCCCCAAACTGTTGCCACAAAGTTGTAAGCACAGAATCATCTAGAATGTCAATGTATGCTTTAGCGTTAAGAATTCCCTTCACTGGAACTATGAAAAACAGCCCCAGACCACTATTCCTCCTGCACCAAACTTTACAGTTGGCACTATGCATTCGGGCACGTAGTGTCCACTAATTTGAAGGGGTGTCCACATACTTCTGGCCATGTAGTGTATCTATTGCTGTACATATCATTCTTAGTTTAGCTTGGGTCAATTCCCCGGTGTACATACTGTACGGATTTCATTTTGATACTGCTACAGTGCTATTTAGGTTGTTAATTGGATTCAGCCGTTCTTGATTTCCTGCCTTTCTTTTTCTTTACATGTTAATTGTTTGACATCTGACTGCATTGTTAGGAGCTAGTAACATAAGCATTTCACTGCACCACTATAACACCTGCTAAACTGTGTATGCGAACAATAAACTTCGATTTCATATGTTTACGATCTAACAAGTCAAAGGAGAGAAAGAGCTGAAAAGAGAGAGAGAGACAGATGTAATGAGAGATAAACAGAGAGACTATCTAAACCACCTTCATGTTAGTGTCCTCTGGTGCTAAGGTAAAGTTGTCCAGGTTGTAGTCTCCAGGTGAGTCGGCGTAGGTGTACAGACGGGTTGAGAAGTCACAGCTGGCCATGGGCACCCGCACCACACTGTACCCAATACCTGGGACACAAAACAAAAGCAGGATACACACTTAACTCAGCCTTTATTTTTTCCAGGTTTGTCCCATTGAGATAAAATGTCTTACTCAAGTGAGATAGGCAGGACTATTTGAGTAATTATGATTATAGCAATGGCCCTTACTGACCCCCTAACCCTGACCTCTCACCCTGAGCAGAGAAGTACTGTCGTAGTAGCTGGTCCTGTGTTCCTGGGGAGAGAGACATGATGTTGATGGCAGCTGAGTCTGTCATGGCTCCTCCAAACCCTCTAATCCTCTGGTACTTCTGGTAGGGAACCACAGTCAGCCTGAGAACTGAGAGGGAGGGAAAGGAGGGAGAGAGAGAGAGGGAGGAACGGAGGGAGGGAAGGAAGGAAGGAGAGAGGGAGAGAGAGAGAGAGGGGGGTGGTCAGTACAGGTCCTGGCTCACATCAACAGCATTATCCCAGAAACCCTAGACCCACTCCAATTTGCATACCGCCCCAACAGATCCACAGATGATGCAATCTCTATTGCACTCCACACTGCCCTTTCCCACCTGGACAAGAGGAACACCTACGTGAGAATGCTATTCATTGACTACAGCTCAGCATTCAACACCATAGTGCCCTCTAAGCTCATCACTAAGCTAAGGATCCTGGGACTAAACACCTCCCTCTGCAACTGGATCCTGGACTTCCTGATGGGCCGCCCCCAGGTGGTAAGGGTAGGTAACAACACATCTGCCACACTGATCCTCAACACGGGGGCCCCTCAGGGGTGCGTGCTCAGTACCCTCCTGTACTCCCTGTTCACCCATGACTGCATGGCCAGGCACGACTCCAACACCATCATTAAGTTTGCCGACGACACAACAGTGGTAGGCCTGATCACCGACAACGATGAGACAGCCTATAGGGAGGAGGTCAGAGACCTGGCCGTGTGGTGCCAGGACAACAACCTCTCCCTCAACGTGACCAAGACAAAGGAGATGATTGTGGACTACAGGAAAAAAAAGAGGACTGAGCACGCCCCCATTCTCATCGACGGGGCTGTAGTGGAACAGGTTGAGTGCTTCAAGTTCATTGGTGTCCACATCACCAACGAACTATCATGGTCCAAACACACCAAGACAGTCGTGAAGAGGGCACGACAAAGCCTATTCCCCCTCAGGAGACTGAAAAGATTTGGCATGGGTCCTCAGATCCTCAAAAAATTATACAGCTGCACCATCGAGAGCATCCTGACTGGTTGCATCACCGCCTGGTATGGCAACTGCTTGGCCTCCGACCGCAAGGCATTACAGAGGGTAGTGCGTACGGCCCAGTACATCACTGGGGCCAAGCTTCCTGCCATCCAGGACCTCTATACCAGGCGGTGTCAGAGGAAGGCCCTCAAAATTGTCAGACTCCAGCCACCCTAGTCATAGACTGTTCTCTCTGCTACCGCACGGCAAGTGGTACCGGAGTGCCAAGTCTAGGTCCAAAAGACTTCTCAACAGCTTCTACCCCCAAGCCATAAGACTCCTGAACAGCTAATCATGGCTACCCAGACTATTTGCACTGCCCCCCCACCCCATCCTTTTACGCTGCTGCTACTCTGTTAATTATTTATGCATAGTCACTTTAACTCTACCCACATGTACATATTACTTCAACTACCTCAACTAGCCGGTGCCCCCGGACATTGACTGCACCGGTACCCCCCTGTATATATAGCCTCCCTACTGTTATTTTATTTTACTTCTGCTCTTTTTTTCTCAACACTTTTTTTGTTGTTGTTTATTTTTGTTAAAAAGAAATGCACTGTTGGTTAAGGGCTGTAAGTAAGCATTTCACTGTAATGTCTGCACCTGTTGTATTCGGCGCATGTGGCCAATAACATTTGATTTGATTTGATTTGAAGGGCAACAGTGTGTGCAGGCTTTCGTCTTGTTTGTTTCCCACCCGTGGGCTGGTGGGGGTTGTTGTTTGCAGCCCAGGCTTTTCTCACCTGCTCCAGTGCTGTTCTTCTGTACCTGTCCCTGTCCTCTCTGCAGCCTGCTGCCAGCCTTACTGCTGGTGAAGGACAGGAACTGACCCAGTGGAGGTAGTGTGTCCGACCCAATGCTGTCACAGCGGGTGGAGTTACACTCACACACCACCGAGCCATGGCCAAAGTTACGGGCCACACACTCATCACTGCCTGGGGAGAAAACACACACACACGCAAGGGTTATAGAGGTTCGTTCATAAGGGAAATGAGGAGCCGCTGTGTTTTGAGGATAAATAACAAAAAGGGAAGCTATGGGTCTTGGGTCATCATCGTCAATAAATGACATTACTGACGGTGGGAAATATGCTGATTTAAACCATGCAGGGCTTAGTTCAGAAACATGTGTCATAAAGCTTTATGTATGTGTTATAAAGTAGTTATAAACATGGTCTTGGCTCGCACTACATTTAATTCGACTAGTTCTACATTTAGTTTCCATGTGAAAGGGGCCATACATAACATACTGTACCTCTGGATAGTGTTGCTACTCCAATGAACAAAGCGAGAAGGATGAGTGCTGTTGACAATGTCATGGTCATTCTATCTGTAGAGAATAACAACAACATGCTGACAGGTGTTGTAGCCTACTAGCCCCGGATCATGACTCTCAGTTCCATTACATTACACATACGGAGTAACGTTAGGCTCCTTTAGTCCATTAGCTAGTGCTGTCATTTTAATCTACAACTGTAACATTCACTTTCACCAGTGCGCATCAGAGAGGTTCGTTCTTACCTAGTTTTTATCAGGATCTTTGACATGTCATAAAGTGCACGTCAAGTATTGAGTCGCATGTCCAACTGATCGATTTTCTCTGCTATATCCGGATTGTCCAAAGTTGTATGGACCTCGATAGTCATATGACAAGCGCACTGTGGTACGTCACTTCGATGTAAATAGTAGTTTACCGCTAGAGGTCACCAGTGCCAAATACACAAGTTGGGAACATTGCCCACCATAGTAGTGTAACCAATGGGTAACGAGCCTGCAAGGCTGCTGGCTATAGAGAAGAGAGGAGAGGATCATCACAATCATTATTTTGTGTGTGTGTGTGCGTGTGCGTGCGTGCGTGTGTGTGTGTGTAGAGACTTGTCCCGAAGCCACTCATGCGTTGTCTTGGCTGTGTGCTTAGGGTCACATCTGCAGTCCTCATGCCTCCTTGCAGCATGCCTAAGGCATGTTCACTCAGAGGAGCAGGGACCCCCCCCCCACATTTTATAAATATACTCTAAAAATTAAGATTTAAAAAATTAGAAAAATATAAAAAAATAAATTGTAAAGTGGTTGTCCCACTGGCTATCATAAGGTGAATGCACCAATTTGTAAGTCGTTCTGGATAAGAGCGTCTACTAAATGACACAAAATGTAAATGTAAGAGTGGTTACATTTCTCCAACCCCATCCCTCAGCTTTTTACCAAAACGGGTGGGAAAGATGCTTGGTTATTGTTTCAACTGCGGATTGACGCTTAAAGATGGGTGGGGAATAACACATACAGTGGGGGAAAAAATTATTTAGTCAGCCACCAATTGTGCATGTTCTCCCACTTAAAAAGATGAGAGAGGCCTGTAATTTTCATCATAGGTACACGTCAACTATGACAGACAAATTGAGAATTTTTTTCTCCAGAAAATCACATTGTAGGATTTTTAATGAATTTATTTGCAAATTATGGTGGAAAATAAGTATTTGGTCACCTACAAACAAGCAAGATTTCTGGCTCTCACAGACCTGTAACTTCTTCTTTAAGAGGCTCCTCTGTCCTCCACTCGTTACCTGTATTAATGGCACCTGTTTGAACTTGTTATCAGTATAAAAGACACCTGTCCACAACCTCAAACAGTCACACTCCAAACTCCACTATGGCCAAGACCAAAGAGCTGTCAAAGGACACCAGAAACAAAATTGTAGACCTGCACCAGGCTGGGAAGACTGAATCTGCAATAGGTAAGCAGCTTGGTTTGAAGAAATCAACTGTGGGAGCAATTATTAGGAAATGGAAGACATACAAGACCACTGATAATCTCCCTCGATCTGGGGCTCCACGCAAGATCTCACCCCGTGGGGTCAAAATGATCACAAGAGCGGTGAGCAAAAATCCCAGAACCACACGGGGGGACCTAGAGAATGACCTGCAGAGAGCTGGGACCAAAGTAACAAAGCCTACCATCAGTAACACACTACGCCACCAGGGACTCAAATCCTGCAGTGCCAGACGTGTCCCCCTGCTTAAGCCAGTACATGTCCAGGCCCGTCTGAAGTTTGCTAGAGTGCATTTGGATGATCCAGAAGAGGATTGGGAGAATGTCATATGGTCAGATGAAACCAAAATATAACTTTTTGGTAAAAACTCAACTCGTCGTGTTTGGAGGACAAAGAATGCTGAGTTGCATCCAAAGAACACCATACCTACTGTGAAGCGTGGGGGTGGAAACATCATGCTTTGGGGCTGTTTTTCTGCAAAGGGACCAGGACGACTGATCCGTGTAAAGGAAAGAATGAATGGGGCCATGTATCGTGATATTTTGAGTGAAAACCTCCTTCCATCAGCAAGGGCATTGAAAATGAAACGTGGCTGGGTCTTTCAGCATGACAATGATCCCAAACACACCGCCCGGGCAACGAAGGAGTGGCTTCGTAAGAAGCATTTCAAGGTCCTGGAGTGGCCTAGCCAGTCTCCAGATCTCAACCCCATAGAAAATCTTTGGAGGGAGTTGAAAGTCCGTGTTGCCCAGCGACAGCCCCAAAATATCACTGCTCTAGAGGAGATCTGCATGGAGGAATGGGCCAAAATACCAGCAACAGTGTGTGAAAACCTTGTGAAGACTTACAGAAAACGTTTGACCTGTGTCATTGCCAACAAAGGGTATATAACAAAGTATTGAGAAACTTTTGTTATTGACCAAATACTTATTTTCCACCATAATTTGCAAATAAATTCATAAAAAATCCTACAATGTGATTTTCTGGATTTTTTTTCCTCATTTTGTCTGTCATAGTTGCCGTGTACCTATGATAAAAATTACAGGCCTCTCTCATCTTTTTAAGTGGGAGAACTTGCACAATTGGTGGCTGACTAAATACTTTTTTTCCCCACTGTACATTCTCCAGAAACACTGTTCTGTTAAGAGTTCACTAATGTGTATTGCAACGTACTGGCCGCCTACTCGTCTTCTGTTATTCCATGGTAATGACTACTACCTGATGTTCTGGAACAACAAGGAAATGTTGGCGATTATTGAGAAACATAAACAATCTGAAGCATTGCATCAATTAGCTCACGCTAGTTCCATAACATATTTTTTTTCATCACATAGAAAAACTGATAGGCTACTAGAGGATTCTCTTGACATGGGATTTTGCCAACTATCTTTCTTCAAACCGTGGCAGAAATTAACTGCTTTATAGTGGTGAATGTTGTATTTTATGGTTTATATGAATAGGGACAGGTACAAACACATTAACACATTGAATGAACAATAATCTGATGCATTGCACCATAGTGTATAGCTCACACTAATGTTCAACACCTGCCCCAGTGGTATTGATGGTGCTTCTGAAGTATGTTTAGTCATTGTGGCTCTCATGTACATTTCAGTCACACTTGGTCACATTTTATGTACAGTGGTACAAATCTCTTCCCACAGCTTATCCAGATACATTGTCAATGCTTCACGCCACCCATGTCCTCCTCCTTATTACTCCACCCCCTTCACCTGAGCAGTGATATAAGGCCAGAGCTGCTTCATCACCTCACAACTGCTACCTGCAACACCTTTTCAAGCTACTGCTCCTAAATATTTGTAAGTACCTACTTTATAAGAACTTGATATAACTCTTACTTAACTTGTTTGTTAGTTTTTTCATTTTTGTAGGCCTACAGGGAATGGCAATAGTTAAAAGGGGAATATGCAGATGCTACATACATTTGACTTAAATTAATTCTATATACCTATTGATTATTGAAGAATATTGCTGGCTTCACATACTCATGGGAAATGTGAAACTGGGAAGCTATAAGTCCGACATGATTGTGTTCAATTGCTTTTGAAGTCGGAACAATCTTCAACCAATAAGATTTTAGCTAGCTTGATAAACTAGCTAACGTTGATAATGATAAAGTTAACTAGCTTGCTTAAAGGTCAAACTAGCTACATCATCCATATTGATAAGGTCCTAATTGCCAAAATCGTATTTATTGTCATCTTTTGGTTGAAAAGTTAAAAAGGTCAGTGGTGAAACGTCACAACTCGGCAACTCTGGCAACAACATTTTCTAAACACTTAAACAACACAATGTAACTCCAAGTCAATCACACTTCTGTGAAATCAAACTGTCAAGAGTGGCAAGAAGGTTTGCTGTGTCTGTCAGCGTAGTGTCCAGAGCATGGAGGCGCTAGCAGGAGACAGGCCAGTACATCAGGAGACGTGGAGGAGGCCGTAGGAGGGCAACAACCCAGCAGCAGGACTACTACCTCCAACTTTGTGCAAGGAGGAGCAGGAGGAACACTGCCAGAGCCCTGCAAAATGACCTCCAGCAGGCCACAAATGTGCATGTGTCTGCTCAAACGGTCAGAAACAGACTCCATGAGGGTGGTATGAGGGCCCGACGTCCACAGGTGGGGGTTGTGCTTACAGCCCAACACCGTGCAGGACATTTGGCATTTGGCAGAGAACACCAAGATTGGCAAATTCGCCACTGGCGCCCTGTGCTCTTCACAGATGAAAGCAGGTTCACACTGAGCACATGTGACAGACGTGACAGAGTCTGGAGACGCCGTGGAGAACGTTCTGCTGCCTGCAACATCCTCCAGCATGACCGGTTTGCCGGTGGGTCAGTCATGGTGTGGGGTGGCATTTCTTTGGGGGGCCGCACAGCCCTCCATGTGCTCACCAGAGGTAGCCTGACTGCCATTAGGTACCGAGATGAGATCCTCAGACCCCTTGTGAGACCATATGCTGGTGCGGTTGGTCCTGGCTTCCTCCTAATGAAAGACAATGCTAGACCTCATGTGGCTGGAGTGTGTCAGCAGTTCCTGCAAGAGGAAGGCATTGATGCTATGGACTGGCCCGCCCGTTCCCCAGACCTGAATCCAATTGAGCACATCTGGGACATCATGTCTCGCTCCATCCACCAACGCCACGTTGCCCCACAGAATGTCCAGGAGTTGGCGGATGCTTTAGTCCAGGTCTGGGAGGAGATCCCTCAGGAGACCATCCGCCACCTCATCAGGAGCATGCCCAGGCATTGTAGGGAGGTCATACAGGCACGTGGAGGCCACACACACTACTGAGCCTCATTTTGACTTGTTTTAAGGACATTACATCAAAGTTGGATCAGCCTGTAGTGTGGTTTTCCACTTTAATTTTGAGGGTGACTCCAAATCCAGATCTCCATGGGTTGATACATTTGATTTCCATTGATAATTTTTGTGTGATGTTGTTGTCAGCACATTCAACTATGTAAAGAAAAAAGTATTTAATAAGATTATTTCATTCATTCAGATCTAGGATGTGTTATTTTAGTGTTCCCTTTATTTTTTTGAGCAGTGTATAGCCTGTACAGCCGATAGTGGCCACTATAAGGTAAAGAGCCTAGTGTTGAGAAGTGAAGGTGCGATGACGCTAAAGCGTAAGAATGGTGCAGTTAAGATCAGAGATTCTTCTCCTGAGTGCACACTCGCCATGTTTGGAGGAGGAGGAATGCTGCCTATGACCCCAAGAACACCATCCCCACTGTCAGACATGAAAACATTATGCTTTGGGGGTGTTTTTCTGCTAAGGGGACAGGACAACTTCACTGCATCAAAGGGACGATGGACGGGGCCATGTACCGTCAAATCTTGGGTGAGAACCTCCTTCCCTCAGCCAGGGCATTGAAAATGGGTCATGGATGGGTATTCCAGCATGACAATGACCCAAAAACACACTGCCAATGCAAAAAAGGAGTGGCTCAAGAAGAAGCACATTAAGGTCCTGGAGTGGCCTAGCCAGTCTCCAGAGCTTAATCCCATAGAAATCTGTAGAGGGAGCTGAAGGTTCGAGTTGCCAAACGTCAGCCCCAAAACCTTAATGACTTGGAGAAGAGTGGAGCAAAATCCCTCCTGAGATGTGTGCAAACCTGGTAGCCAACTACAAGAAACGTCTGACCTCTGTGATTGCCAACAAGGGTTTTGCCACCAAGTACTAAGTCATGTTTTGCAGAGGGGTCAAATACTTATTTCCCTCATTAAAATGCAAATCAATTTATAACATTTTTGACATGTGTTTTTCTGGATTTTTTTGTTGTTATTCTGTCTCTCACTGTTCAAATAAACCTACCATTAAAATTATAGACTGATCATGTCTTTGTCAGTGGGCAAACGTACAAAATCAGCAGGGGATCAAATACTTTTTTCCCTCACTGTAGGTGTAGGGTTAGATGGTGGTGCAAATAAAACATTTCCCATTCCCCCTTTTTTTTGTGACGAAAATGTGCAATCCGCACTCCAACCTGCTAAAGGCAGTAATACGCAACACAGTCTAGTCTGCTGAAAATTCACACTAAGAATTGGTGGTAGGTATTTACCTGTCTTTTGACATATTCCACTTATCTTCTGTAAGTAGTGTGCCCAGCCGGTCATACACCCGTAAATAGCGCCCACTATCGGCTGTACAGGCTTTAACTTATGGATGCCTCATGGGCATTGTTAAACCACAGAGTTTCTAAACCCAGAGGCGCAACATCGTGAAACTTTCGGGGAACGCTTGTGAAGCAGGCCAGGCTGGGGTATGGGGTTTGAGAAGTCAATGACAGAAGTGAAAAATGATTCCTTAGTTGCTCATTTTCTCAAAATCGAAAGGCTCAACCTAGATTGTCATAAGTAGTTGTGAAAGAGAGCGACCTGCATCTACGTATTTTACTGGTTTGTGATTCACTGACACCGTCCCCGGTTCGTGGGGAATAAAGCAGCCCAAGAGTCAACACACAGGAACTTTATTTAAAACACACTAAGGAAGATTAACATGGGGATGAAAAGTGGGAAAGGTAGTGGAATGGTAGTAGTTCTGAAACAGAGGTAATTAATCTACTGTACACAATACTATAACTGATAGCACAAGTAGAGCAACAAGTCTATTAACAAGGGAAGGACTGTATGAAAATATATATGCTAACTGCACATATTAAAATACAGCTATACACAAAGGCAGCATATAACAATAGTAACAACTAACTATGAAGAACAATATTCAAATGTCACAACTCACTTTGTGCACACACACCATCCCACAAGTCCAGAAAGATTTGATTGAGTCGTTGTTGATGGGCAGAGACAGAGATGTCATGGGAGATGGAGAGTGGAGTGTGCAGCTCAGGGCTGTGAGGTGCTGATAAGTCACTGGCAGGAAATTAGTTGAACATGTTATTACTCCAACCACGTGAAAGTGACAAACTGACACGTTTTAGTTTGTCAAAAACAGCTTTATATCGATGGAGTGCCTTTGATTTGAGGCCTGCACAGACGCAGTTCGGCGTGAGACAACCGTTAGACCTGGGCATGAGGTTAGCTAGCCAATGTCGCCATGACATCGCCTACAAGCGTGATAGGGGATTTCTATTAGAGAAGCAGTTTCAGCCTATCGTCATAGTGTACCGTCTTTGGTTAAACTGTCCTATCCCTTTTTGTGTGGGTGTTTACAATCTAGACCAGGGGTGTCAAACTCATTCCATGGAGGGCCTAGTGCCTACTGGCTTTTGTTTTTTCCTTTCGATTAAGACCTAGACAACCAGGTGAGGGGGAGTTCCTTACTAATTAGTGACCTGAATTCATCAATCAAGTCCAAGGTAGGTATCACGTTTCAGGAGAAGACCCAGACAGTGTCGAAGTAACACAAGTTTATTACGAAAACAGGGGGCAGGCAAACAGATCAAGGGCAGGCAGAGGTCAGTAATCCAGATCAGAGTCCAAAAGGTACAGAACGGCAGGCAGTCTCAGGGTCAGGGCAGGCAGAGGTCAATAATCCAGAATCGTGTGACAAGGTACAGAACGGTAGGCAGGCTCAAGGTCAGGGCAGGCAGAATGGTCAAAACCTGGAAAACTAGAAAACAGGAATGACATTGTCCCCACAGTGACAGTACATGCATATCTGTTACGAACCCCGTGGCTTTAAAAGTCTAGGGTGGATGGAAAAGAGACCCGTAACATAACTCATGCAAATTAGAATCGTGACACGGAAACAGTGAGAACAAAAATACACCGACAACCATAAACTACCGTCAAACACAAAATGTCAAACACAATAATGTCAAAAACCCCTAAACTGATCTTGTCTGCCTCAAGAACAATTACAGTGGGTGGTCCGCTCAGGTCTAACTAGTGTTTTTAGACAATGTTCTTTCTACGGGTAATGTATGCCCAAGGGCAACTTGCTAAATCCCCCTTTTCTCAGGAACACACAACATAGTTACCATACAGAGTAACCAGCAAATGATTGAGTACACAAAAAACAGGACACCACAGTATCCATACTCACAAACGAAAAGAGTCTGTCAGCAAACACAACTGACTGGCTTTTAAAACAATAGGATGTGTGATGTGAGTGAAAAACCAGAAACAGGTGGTGCAAGGCAGAGGAATGTCCACTGATTGGTCCACCTCAGCAATCAGCAGACAAACGGATGTCGGACAGGTGGGACACACCAACGACCACCAATCAGGAACACAAAGGACACCTGTGATTAGGGCAGAAGGAGAGGAAAAACACAAAAACACATACAGGATACCTGTATCCGTAACAATATCCCAACCAGAAGCCATGGAATACAGGCAACATCCACATTAAAGGCTAGAGCTGCCGCTTTCAAGGAGCGGGACACTAATCCGGACACTTATAAGAAATCCCTCTACGCCCTCCGACGAACCATCAAACAGGAAAAGCGTCAATACAGGACCAAGATCGAATCCTACTACACCGTCGAATGTGGCAGGGCTTTCAAACTATCACAGATTACAAAGGGAAACCTAGCCACGAGCGGTCCAGTAACGTGAGCCAACCAGATCATCTAAATACCTTCTATACTCTCTTTGAGGCTAGCAACACTGAACCATGCATGAGAGCACCAGCTGTTCCGGACGACTGTGTGATCATGCTCTCCGTAGCCGATGTGAGTAAGACCTTTACACAGGTTAACGTTCATAAGGCCGCATGGCCAGACGGATTACCAGGAAGTGTACTCAGAGCATGCGCTGAACAGCTGGCAAGTGTCTTCACTGACATTTTTAACCTCTCCCTGACCCAGTCTGTAATACCTACATGTTTTAAGCAGACCACCATAGTCCCTGCGCCCAAGAACGCCAAGGTAACCTGTCTAAATGGCTATCACCCCATAGCACTCACATCTGTAGCCATGAAATTATTTGAAAGGCCTGGAGCCACTTCAATACACATACCACCCCAACAGATCCACAGATTAGGCAAGCTTTATATTTCACTCCACACTGCCCTTTACCATCTGGACAAAAGGGACACCTACGTGAGAATGCTGATCGTTGTCTACAACTCAGCGTTCAACACCATAGTGCCCTCCAAGCTCATCACTAAGCTAAGGACCGGGCCACCCCCAGGTGGTGAGGGTAGGCAACAACACATCCGCCACACTGACCCTCAACACAGGGGCTCGAGACCTTTAAGTTCCTCTGTGTCCACATCACTAAGGAATTATCATGTTGCACACACACCAACAGTCATGAAGAGGGCACGACAACACCTCTTCCCCCTCAGGAGGCTGAAAAGATTCAGCATGGGCCCTCAGATCCTCAAAATGTTATACAGCTGCACCATTGAGAGCATCTTGTCTGGCTACATCACCTCTTGGTATGCCAACTGCTTGTCATCTGTGCCTAAACTGCTATATTATATTGTGGCCTTTCTCTTGCATTTCAAAGATGGAACAAAAAATACATAGAAAACACATGTTTTTTTGTTTGTATTATCTTTTACCAGATTCTCCTACATTCATTTCACATTTCCACTAACTTCAAAGTGTTTCCTTTTAAATAGTATCGAGAATATGCATATCCTTGCTTCAGGTCCTGAGCTACAGGCAGTTAGATTTGGGTATATCATTATAGGCGAAAATTGGGGGGAAAAGGGTCCGATCCTTAAGAGGTTAACCTCATTTGAACTAAATTTATTCATGTAAAAATTGAAAGTTGGCAGGTTTTGTAGATGATCCATTCTCATTATAAAAGGGGCTAGTTTACGTACATTTTCTTTCTCTCCTTTTCCTTTTTTTGTCTCTAAATGTGTTTTCTTCATCCATGTTTGTGTGGGTGTTTACTATCTAGACAGACTTTGCCATCATACGCTGCAGCAAATAAACAATACAATCCTCTCTTTAAAATGCTGAGTTTTAACTACACAGCACAGACAGGATTCTGCTGAAAGGGGACTTTCTCCTCTCCAACAATGGAAAATACAAAGCTATCATTCAGGTTCAATACAGTTAGTGAAACACCTAATTTTCACTTCTATAAACCTTAGATATTTGGTCTGCAACTTATTTTGAAAGTACAATGCCTATAGAAAGTCTACACCCCCTTGAACTGTTTTCACATTTTGCAGGCTTAAAATTAAATCGAAAAAGGGATTAAATTAGATTATTTTCCCTACAGATCTGCACAACCTACATTTTCAAAGTAAAAGAAAGTTATTTGAAAAAATCAGATTTAAGAAAAAACTAAATGAAATATCATAATTTGATAGGTTTTACACCCCCCTGAGTTAATACTTGGTGGAAGCATCTTTGGCAGCCATTACAGCTGTGAATCATTTTCAATAAGATTCTACCAACTTCACACAACTCTTAGCAAAATATATCCATTGTTTCTGTCAAAATTGCTCAGACTCATTAAATTTGGTGTGGATCATTGATGGACAGCAATATGTAAACCTTGTTTCTGACCTTTTAAGCAGATTTAAGTCAGGACTGAGACTTGACCACTCAGGAACACTGCAGAAAAATAAAAGACTGAGGTGGGTTTTCCTCTAACTTTTTACCTGGGTTTTTCTCCTTTCCTATTTCTTTTGATCCTAACAAACTCCCCACTCCCTGCTGATGACGAGCATACCCATAACATGATGCTGCCACCACAATACTTGAAAATACAAAGGGATCAACAACGTTGCATTCACTACATATTACTGGCCTATGTGACAAAGTGAAAAGAAAGCCTGTGTTAAAAGGCTGTTAAGTAATACTGCAATACAGCATGGCAAATAAAATACTTTTTTTGGCCTAAATTATAAACTACAGGGTTGGTTCAAATCCAATACAACACAACAGAGTGAAACCCTCTCTATTTTCAAGTATTGTGGTGGCAGCATCATGTTATGGGTATGCTTGTCATCGGCAGGGATTGGGGAGTTTGTCAGGATCAAAATAAATATGAAAGGAGCAAAGCCCAGGTAAAAAGTTAGTCTTCTGAAAACCTGACCCTGGGATAGAGTTTTATTTTTCAGCTAGTCAATTGTACACATTTTATTGCCAAAGACACACCAGAATGGCTTGCCAAGAGGTGACAAGGTTTATATTTAGCTTCCCATCAATAATCCCCAACCAAATTTACTGAGCAATTTTGACAAAATCGATGTATGTAAGAGTTGGTAGGATCTTAATGAAAATTATTCACAGCTGTAATGGCTGCCAAGGGTGCTTACACAAAGTATTACCCTGAGGGGGGTTGAGACCTATCCAATTATGATATTTAATTGATTTAGCAAAACATTCTAACTTTCTTTCACTTTTAAAATGTGGATTAGGTTGTGTAGAACTGTAAGAAAAAATCTAATGTAATCCCTTTTTGGATTAAATGTTAAGGCAGCAAAATCTGAATAAAGTTCAAGGAGGTGTAGACTTTCTATAGGCACTGTATATTTTGCTGACGGACACCAGTTGGTTTTGGCGTACACAATGCTAATATTAACATTTTTTGGGGGGGGACATGTTATCACACTAACTTGTTATTGCCCTCTAATTATGATATCCCTTTTAATAAAACAATAAAGTAATAATTTAAAGTGGACACAGACAGCGGATCAAGGGAATGCACACAGCACTACAGAACAGAGGCATCCTTTTACGCTAATTAATTTTCTATTTGCAGACCGATGGCAACTTTGTGCTCTACGGTTGGGATCGGGTTCTCTGGGAATCTCTGAACACAGATGCTCAGGAGGTCATCCTCCAACAGGATGGCAATCTGGTCATCTACGCCAGGGTTTCCAAAACTCGGTTCACCCAGGGGGGCCCCAGGACTGAATTTGGGAAACCTTGATCTACGCCATCCCACATGCCACCCCAACAATGCACAAAGCGGTCACCTCACCTTCACTGACGAAGGCGCCCTGGTGCTTTACATTCCCGGAAATGTGGTCTGGTGCTCTCGTGATGACACTGGTAATGAGGGAGAGTAACACCTTCGCATCGCAATACCTGTCTATGTCTACCACTAAAATCTGCATTCAAAAGCCTCTCTTGGCCTTTGATTTGCTCAAATAAAGAAGACATTTACTTTTAAAGTAGTGGTTTGTGTTGTAATTCTGTGCATTGTGACTGCGGATTCTCTGTGTTCAAAAGACAAACATCACTAACTTTTAATCATGGAGATTATAGCTTTGACTCACATAAAAGAGAACATGAGATCTGACTGTTTTTCATGTACATTTTTATTATGAAAGAGACATACACTATCATGCATCACAGCAGAATAATTTATGGAGGGATACACACATATACATGGATTATAACGTTGCAGTTATGCGTGAGTCTGTATTGGTGTTTGTCCCATAGAGAATGATAGAGGCCGCTAATGGCAAAAAAGCGTTTTAGCACGGGCAGCACCATTGAGGGCTTCAACCATGCTTCTGCCATTTTAAAGTAGTCAACTGGGTGGGGATTCCTATGGGTTGTAGCCTCAATGGCGCTGCCCATGCTGTCACAGATGCTATAACGGCACAGATAAAGATGAGTCCTCTATCCATCTCTATGACTTGTCCATGATTATGGGTGTGTGTGAGTGGGAGGATGTGGGCCCATGTGTGATGTTACAGGAAGGCACACAGTCTCTCCAATACAGAAGGGTTTCTGTTGCTGAGGAAGATCAGTTCTTTCTTCCCTTCCTCTGTCTGACCTGAGAGAGAGAGAGACGGAGCTCAGTTCAAAATGTCAATCTAAACCAACACAAACTGTGCCAGGGGTGAAAGTGAATAGCTCTTACTATGTGGGTGTTGTAGCCAGTGGCGGTCCAGGTAGTAGAGGTAACAGCTCTCAAACTCCTTCTCACTGTAGTTGGAGACTGGTACTGGGACAAACGGGTCCATACTGTCAAAGCCCTCCTGTATGGGGAACACAGAAGAGGATAGAAGTGTTTATAGGTGAACTTATGTTTCTATTTGACTGGTCATACAATAACATGAAACATGATGTATGTAAACACGTCAGAAGAGTATTTTCCAAAACATCTAGATCAGTCCCTTCCCTTAGCCCAGATCAATAGACACCCAGGGCTGGAGGTTGTTTTTGGACTGGACATACAACATTAAAATCGGGATGTAATCATGACCCCTGACCTCTCCCAGCAGCTCCTGGGGCAGGTAGGCAGAGCTTGGAGCGTAGAGAGACCCTGTCTGAGACAGAGTGGCGATGACCGCCCCTCCACACTGAGGAGAGAGAGACATATATAGGGGTGGTGGTGTAAATGAGATGTAATTTTGTAATGTGTATTAGACAAAGAGGATAACTCCATGCAGTTCTGACCCAGTCATTGTTGATCATCTTCCTCAAGTTATGAACCAATGTCA
>NC_139990.1:49942624-49966628 GCF_964263955.1 Coregonus lavaretus | reverse complement strand
ATTACAAAGACATGACAATGGAAGCAATAGAAATCAAAAAAATTTTATAGAACCACAGTGAGGTGAATGAATGTATAGGTGTGTATAAGTACTGGGCTCTTGTCCTCCTTCTTGAGCGTGGTCCTTCCCCAGAGACCGTTGACTCCATCAACAGCCACAGCCAGCCTGAAGCCCTCCTCAGCCCCCTCTGTCCCCCCAGCCTGAAGCCTCAGCTCCTTTAGCACCGCCCCCACCACATCACTGCTGCTCTTCACACGAGACACTCCCTGGGGTGAAAAAAACATGGTTTAACAATGATACGTGGTATGAGATTCTTAAAAGAGAAGTGCACTGAACCAATTATGTTGCAGGACTGGAGCCCAGACGCAAGGCGTCCGCATGATTCCCAGCCGAAACAATTCGGAAGTGTTTGTGCATATATTATGACAACATTTTTGTTCATTTTGGACTTCTGTAAGGTTTTTTGGTGGGGGCTGTTCGGGCACAAGTACATTTTTTCTTGAGGCAAGCCGAAGTCAGTAGCCGAAGTCTATGCCCATTCATCAGTGATTGGTCAACAGTAGGGATTCTTCAATAAAGTCTTTGTTGTCATTCAACAAGAGATTCCTCGTTTTCATGCACATTTTTAAATTGAGAAATACTGCACCAAACATCTTAGTTAGACTAAGATCTCCTTGGCAAAAAACGCCAAAATTAATGACTGAGTTATTTTAGATTAATTCTGACTACGGCGTCTCAAAATGGACAAACAGCACTATTGATGCTTTTTTCTCATTTTTCAAGTGAAGGCCTTAAGTAGGGGTGTAACGATCCATCTACTACATCGATGTATCGATTTATATTCATATGATCCAACTACATCGATCTGTGCTCGGCGAGTTGGCCTTTTGGACAACATATATCGATCTAACATCGTTTTAAAATGTAATAAATCGATTGTATCGATACTAGGAAATAACCCATTGGATTTAAGCACGTCAGACTTTATATGCAGGGGTGCACATAACTGGTACGCAGATACGCAAGCGCGACAAAAATCAGGAATGCGTAATGCCACTTGTGTTACTACGCGCCTTTGCGTACTTGACCGATCTTCTCATCTAACCTTACACATGACATGTTGCTTGTCAACTACTGTCAGGGATGTCCAAAAAGCAACAGACATTAAGCAGCTTCTTTGGCGTTTCGCCACCTACAAAGAAACGCCAACTGGAGCCAGAGCCGAAGAAAATACTTTTTTCGGAAAAGTGGCTCCAAGATGTGCAGTGGCTTGAAGCTAACGATGAGCGCACTGAAATGTGGTGCAAGATTTGCCGCTCAAATCCACATCTAGCAGACAAAACAGGTGCATTTTATAAAGGCTCAAAGAATTTCAACCATCCTTTATTTGACAAACATGAAAAGAGCAAGGAGCACACGAATGTGGCGCAAGCCATTGCTAAAAGCTAGCCGAGAATAAATGTCCAGTCGCCCACTTGCCAGATGGCGAGACAAGCTGAATGAAGAACAGCGGCAAGCTCCGTTTAATATTTTTCTCTTTCCATAAAGCTAAACACGCACGTCCCATGTCTTCCTATTCTGAGGATGTTCCTTTACTGAATGCTTTTTGATGGATCTGAGGACATCACAAAAACTGAGCAGGAAATAGTTTACATTGTGTCTGTGTCCAGCAACGGAGAGTTTACTTCGGACTTTATTGGACTGATTGAATTGGGTGCTGACCGAACCGCACAGGCCATAACAGACGGACTTGTGAGACTTTTCCAGGACACAGGCTTGGATGACTGGACAACAAAGTTGGTCGCTGTGTGCACAGACGGGGCTGCTGTCAACGTAGGTATCTACAACGGCGTTGTGCCAAAACTCCGGCAACATGCTGCGGTTGGAGACTCCCTTGTGCACATTCTGTGCACCGCACACACACTGGAGAATTGCGCGAAATCAGCTGATCGCAACGTTCCTTACTGTGAGACATTTCATCGCTCTGTGGTCAAGCTGCTGCAGTTTTATTTACAAAAAGGTGGAGCAAAAAAAACTGCTGCACTGAATAAAGCTATGTGAAGAAAATGGGATCTCCTTTGTGGAACTGGGTAAGTTTCATAATACCAGATGGTCAGCATGGAGGCATGAAACACTGTTAAAAATATCAAGACTATTGCCAGCCATTAAAATGCAACTGGTTACCAGGTATTTATTTCAGTCACACTGGTTGAATTTTTGCCTAAAAGGTTACTGAATCGATTTCAAGTCACTGAATCGTTTTGGATCGTATCGTTCTAAATGAACCAATATCGTCCTTGAATCGTATCGACAACCACGAATCGTGATACAAATCGAATCGTTGTTAAAACGAATCGTTACACCCCTAGCCTTAAGGGATTATGCGAGCACATTCGTTCGGTTCGCCTAGCCGAGTTCGGCCGAACTGAAGCATGCTGACGCCTTAATACAGGGCAGGTTGACACTGGACTCACCATGTCCACCAGCTCCCCTAGTGGCTGTCCCTCCTCAGTGCTCTCTCTCTTAGTCCACACATACCGCTGCCTCAACTTGATCTAAATCAACAACAAGGGGAGACACAGTCACAAATACAGCATGCCTCAAGCTTACTTACATACAGTGCCTTCAGAAAGTATTCACACCACTTGACTTTTTACACATTGTTGTGTTACAGCCTGAATTTAAAATGGATTCAATAGAGATTTTGTGTCACTGATCTACACACAATACCCCCCCCCCCCCCCCCTTTATTTTTTTTCAAAGTGGAATTATGTTTTTTTTAAATGTAATTAGAAATGTTTATATGAAATGTCTTGAGTCAATAAGTATTCAAACCATTTGTTATGGCAAGCCTAAATAAGTTCAGGAGTAAAAATATTCTTAACAACTGTGTGCAATAATAGTGTTTAACATGATTTTTAAATGACTACCCCATCTCTGTACCCCACACATACAATTATCAGTAAGGTCCCTAAGTAAGCAGTGAAAAATATTCCAAAACATACATCCTGTTTACAATATGGCACTAAAGAAACACTGAAAAAAATGTGGCATGAAATGTAGTTTTGTCCTGAATACAAAGTGTTATGTTTGGGGCAAATCCAACACATCACTCTTCATATTTTAAAAATGGTGGTGGCTGCATCATGTTATGGGAATGCTTGTCATCGGCAAGGCCCAGGGAGTTTTTTAGGATAAAAAGAAACAGAATAGAGCTAAGCACAGGCAAAATCCTAGAGGAAAACCTGGTTCAGTCTGCTTTCCAACAGACACTGGGAGACAAACACAAGGCCAAATATACACTGGAGTTGCTTACCAAGATGACATTGAATGTTCCTGAGTGGCCTAGTTACAGACATTGAATGTTCCTGAGTGGCCTAATTACAGTGTTGACTTAAAATCAGCTTGAATATCTATGGCAAGACTTGAAAATGGCTGTCTAGCAATGATCAACAACCAACTTGACAGAGCTTGACACATTTAAAGAATAATGGGCAAGTATTGTACAATCCAGGTGTGCAAAGCTCTGAGACTTACCCAGAAAGACTCACAGCTGTAATTGCTGCCAAAGGTCATTCTAACATGTATTGACTCAGGGGGTTGAATACTTATCTAATCAAGATATTACTGTTTTATTTTCCATGAATTAAAAAAAACATACTTTTTCTTCCACTGACAACTTCTGTAGATCGTTGACAAAAAATGTCAATTAAATCAGTTTTAATCCCACTTTGTAACAACAAAATGTGGAAAAAGTATAGGGGTATGAATACTTTCTGAAGGCACTGCATCTTACTTCTAATGTTAGGATTAGGGGAGGGTAAGCTGATCCAAGATCTGTTGCTACAGGCAACATGTACCTGGCGCCCACTATTTATCTGAGGAGGAGGAGCTACCTTGGAAAGGAAGTGTTCATTGGTGGTTCTGAAGTTGCGTAGCCAGTTGGACGCCTGGATTGGCTGGTCGAAGCGGGAGGCGTGGTAGGAGGAGGGCAGCAGCTCCTTACAGTTCTTCACCCACAGGTGGGCTATAGAGAAGAGAGGAGAGGATCATCACAATCATTATTTTGTGTGTTGGGGTAGTGTGTGTGTGTGTGTGTGTGTGTGTGTTACTACCATCTGGAATGTGTAGTACTAGCCATCCCTGTGTGGAGCAGTAGTGGACAGTATGACAGAGAGACATGGTCTTCCCACTGCCCTTCACCCCATCTACACAACCAGTCAAGGTCAACACCAACACAGTTCAACACAATACAGGAAGACAACACTGGTCATAGAGCGGTACGGGGATGACTGTGTATATTAAATGTGTAAAGGCACAAAGGTACATTGAGGTGTGATCCGGTGTATTAGGTAGGGTAGGATACAGAGTAGGTAGCGCAGGGTGGGCTGGCTGTAGTCGGCTCTCTTCAGGTGAGATATCAGCTCCAGAGCAGGCTGCCTCACCATCAAACAGCCCTCGTTAAACGTCTTCACCTGGACACGGGTACAGTCAGTCAGTCATACTGTAACACCCTAACACATGCTCGGACGCGGACACACAATACCTGTTGTTGGTATCGTGGAGGCAGGCCGTGGGGAAAGACAGTGCGGAAGTGGGAGGGGGGCACAGTGTAGTACTGCCCTAGGTGCTGCTCCAAATGACAGGCCTGGGGACAGAGGGAGATTAAACATCAGTACTCTCCAGACTTATTACGACATGCTACAGTATACTAATAAAGTGGGATTGATTAGTTGATGGATTTCTTCCACCTACCGGGTCGTTCTCCTGTGTTCTGAAGATGGAGAATGTCTCCTGTCTCGTCTCCGACTCCATGGCAACCGCCTCCTGCTGCTGGCCACACCCACTGCCATGGAGCGGCCGCACCTGCGCTACCTGTCCGTGACATCATCACATTCCACAAGTAAGATGCAGGTGTAGGTGTTAAGCGTCTATCATAGTCCAAAACGTGTACTTCTAGAATACAGGACCGTTAGAATGAACTACAGTGGTGAATCACAACATGCATTTTCACTAGTACCAGCAACCAGCACAACATCTCCAGAAAGACGTGTACTGTATATGTATAGGGCTGACTTTTCAAAATGCATTATCCCACGGAAACTGACATCACAATGCATATTAAATGTTAATAAATATGCATAGCTAGCACTAGCCCAAGATGTACTCTTAAGGAGCCTAACGTTACCGTTACTCCGTAAGGTCCAAGGACCTTATATGTTATTTTCAGAGGTAGACTAGCTCTGGCAGCCAAAACAGCCAAATACTACATGTAAACGCGAATCGATTCTCAACTGCCATATGGTTCTAGAGTCATAAATCCCTTTACATTCATATCACATCAAAATAATTTCACAAATGCAAAATACACACCTACTGTACACCACAGGAGGTTGGTGGCACCTTAATTGGGGAGGTCAGACTTGTGGTAATGGCTGGAGCGGAATGGTATCAAACACATCAAACATGGGTTTCATGTGTTTGATGCCATTCCATTAGTTCCTTTACAGCCATTATTATGAGCCGTCCTCCCCTCAGTAGCCTCCACTGCTGTACATTGTTTTAACGGCTTTATCACAGATGCAGCCAACAGTATTTTTCAGTGACAACACGTTTCTGGCGGCCTTCTTCCATTACACACAGGTGTTCGGGGCATAATAAATAGCAGCACAGGTGGTCCCTCAGTCTTCCGTAAACACGCGCTGTAATATGAATTATGCAATGTGGGAACACTAACCCTATAAAAGTTGTGTATCAATTTAACATTTTGTTTTTTGAAAATTGTTTCTCGCTGTTATTTAGGATAAGGAAGGTCCGTATGTTTCCAAAACTGTAACGCAAGCGATGCGTGTTAATGTTCAGACCGAGCGTCGGGGCTCTTAACTAAACTCACCCATACAGAAGACGCCTTCGTCCAATGACTTATGTGTAATGGAAATGTGAGTCGAGAGCTAGCACATGACAACAATTAGGTATAAGAGACTATAGTATTAGTGCAAGCCTCATGCTATGAATGTCATGGGATCTTGCACCATGGACTCACCGTTTGTCGTAATCTGAAGGATAGTCTGTGAAGGGCCATGTTCTGGAACATGAATAAGTACATAAACCCAGGTCAGTTTACACAGCTACACTGGTGCCATCTGTACTATTGCAGGGGCGACCTTGACTGTAAAATATGTATTTTATTTTATTAGGACTAGCAAGCTATCTTAGCTCAATCGCTAGCTAACCTTGCATTAGCTAGCTAGCTATCTGCTAGCATGATACTGTAACATGCATCGTCTTACAGTACACTGCAGCAAGACTACAACAACTGTAGGTGCACAACAATTTACCAAGCAATTAATTCATTAAATTCCAAATTAAGATCCAAATAGGCAAGGTCATGTAGTTATAGACGGTCTATTTTGAAAACACTGAAGTTACACAATTTCGGTCGAACTGTCACGGTGCTAAATCAGTGGACGTCGCCATTTTGGTTTGTAGACGAAGGATGTGACGTGGGGAGCTCGAACATGCGCAAATCCAGATGTCAATCACAGCTTTTGTAGCGCTAGGTGGTCTTATTTAGAACCCGTCTGATTTATATATATAAAAAAAAAAAAAAACAGTGGGATAGCCGGATGGTGGGTGATGAGAATAGTTGGCCTAAAATAGATTTAAGTCAATGGACCTAGGACCTAGGCCTATAGGTTTCCAATGGTTATGACAGGTGAAAAAAAAAACGTTATAAACACTCAGGATGATTCTATGCAAGATGGTCCCATCAATTCCAGTGTGGAGTATGCGCGAATGAAACCAAAAAATATAGTGTTTTAGTTTGTAAACATAATTATAGCCTCAGGCCTAATATTAGACATTCAACCACAGTAATGATATAGCTCAGTTGATAGAGCATGGCGTTTGCAACGCCAGGGTTGGGGTTCGATTCCCACGGGGGGCCAGTATGAAAAAAATATATAAAAAATGTATGCACTCACTAACTGTAAGTCGCTCTGGATCAGAGCGTCTGCTAAATGACTAAAATGTAAATAATGCTCTATAGTGATAATGTTTCAAATGAAATATAATTTATAAACAAAACAAAAAAAAACTGTAGGCCTTGGTTGTGTAGGCTTACAGGCTACTGGATCTCCCATAGCGCACATCAATCACCCTTCTCTCCCGCCTCTTGGAGCTTCTGAAAGTGTGGCGTGTGTTGCTTTCAGCTTGTTTGAGACTTCTGAAGCCTTCAACTCAGTGCTTCTTCTACGGGCGCTTTTCGCTCAGAAGCCCCGGTTTTGTGAATGGGCTTCAGTCCGCCCTGACTTCAACCATGCCTGGGTAGCGCAAGGAACGAATTCAGATATGCAAACAGGTAACTGCTTGGGAAAGAAGGGCCAAGAGAAAGCAAGGCTTGATGTTTCGGAGCTTATATGTCGTCGCCATTTTGTTAGTTTTTTTTGTTTTTATATCATTATGCATATCTAAATCATTTAGGCTATTTTGTGAACATACGTTTTTTGCTACTTTTTTGCTAATTTAGATGCACATTGAACTGTTGAGTGTTTTTATTATTTCGGACAACTGCACATATAGCTTCTGAATACATTTTCTCATGAAAGTTGCTTTTGCTAAGAGATTTCTGTCTTATGTGCTCATCATTTATTACGAGTGAAGCTCGCAACGATGCAATCGAATAGAAAGCCTAGCTGTCAACAATGTTTTGGCACAGAATGACGCAGCCTCACGGGGGGCGTTCTCCGTTCTCGAGCACAGTGCACGATCTGATCAGTCTGAAGGAAACAATGTAGCCTAACATTCCCTTTCCCTGGATGAGAAATAGTTACAAAATAAACATAGCACTACTGCAGGGCTCGGCAACAGGACTGACCCCCCCAAAAAAGTTTTTAGTAAAAAAAAAAAAAAAAATGATTTTATTGTGTATGTCAAAAAATACTAAATTCACAAAGATTTCAGCTAAAATTTAGTATAATTTAGGAAACTGTTCCCAAGTATATAAACAAATAAAAAAAGAGACATAGCCTTTGTATGTGATCATGTCTCAATGTAATCAAGGTATGAAATGATTGTTATTTTCAAATACAATCTCTTATTAGGATTAGTTGTGGTCAATGCAGTGTACAAATTATTATAATTATGTTTTGGCCACCGACCATTGCCTCGACGGCTGAATCTAGTTGCCTTCCCCTGCACTACTGTAACTAGCTCGTCACCTAGCTGTCGAGACAAGTTACCACGGAGAATGCTACTGTAGTGTCTTCAACCGAGCGCTATGAAAACAGCCGCGCAAATGTTCTCTTCTGTATCCAGCCAGCCTATGCGTAGGGTTTCGGAGGAGGAGTAGGCCAAGCGACTTTAGTTATGTAACCAAACCAATATCTGAATACATCGCATGATTGTTGATGGTTGTCGAGAGGATAGGGCAGTATCACCAAGCTCTCTTATCTTGTCTAATGTAGGCTAAACGCAGTTTTGGGACGAGCACGCTCGGTAAGTAGCACGATTATGTCTAATTTTGTACCATATCAAACCAGCATGTTATGTTAGTTTGTAAGTATATGCTAGCGTGCTGTATCACAGTGTTGCAACATTATTGCATCTATCATATCATTTATTATGGGGGTGTGGGACCAGGGTTGAATTCTCGCTGCACAGACTGTGATAATATTTATCAAGCCAATGTTGCTGACACAATTATTATAAGGCAGACAGAGGACAGATGAGGGAGAGGAAAGGGGCATGGACTCATCACAAAAAAAATATTGTTTCATCATAGAGAATTGTGATCACTGACAGACATGTAATAGTTTAATGGTTAAATTGGTTAATTTCGTTGTGCAATAATATGTATTATTGGCAGATGTTCTGTGAAATAGGCTATATGAATGACAACAACAACAATGGCACGTGTCATGTCATTACCTACGTTATGTGTGCACTGTGCATAATGCCTACAAGCTGCCATAGTTCACACGACGCATCAAAGCCATTCGCAAAATATACTAGTGGGTAATGTTGTCATGACAGTGACAAGGTGAACGCGGGTAGATCACACAGCGAGTGCAGTACTGGACATCCCTCCCCTCCCCTCCGCTCCGCTCCGCTCTAGATCAGCCAGCCAGTGTAGCAGCGACCATGGTACACAATGTAAGACCCACGGACCAAGAGCCTGATACAGCCAGATATAACTGTGAAGAGAAGGGCAGAGAAAGAGAGTGTGTTTGTGTGTCACAACATTAGCTCTCTGAGATACATTGGTATCGAACATGTTAAGACACCTAGGAGGGAGGGGAGGGAGATACTGATCATCTATTATTGAGAAGATAATTGTATTGGATTCATCGTTTGTGTACCATGTCTCCTAAAGGTCTGAACCAAGAGTTTGATATCACATCATTTCTTACATGAATATGTCACTTTGATTTGTCTTGCCTTCCAGGTCTCCTACTTGGTCATTTTGTAAATATATTTTATTTTCTGGAACTACTACATGTGCCCATCTCATTGATATCAAATTATTAGAGATGCACAAATGGTTTTTGCACCCACCAGCATCATGTGCATAATGATCATGTGAGGTGAAATGTGTATATTTTGGGATGTGAGCACTCAGTTTGTTTGTTTGACCTGACAAAGATCAGTTCGGATCGAAAACGTTGTCAATATAGCGGTGAATTGGGAGCTTTAACAGCGTGCAGGCCTTGTTCTTTACTAATATTTTTATTAGCCCAGCACCTATGTTTTTAAGGATGTGCATATGACCACAAACCTTTCTGTGTGTGCGTGTGTGTCTCATCAGCTTGTAGTGGTACCACTTAGTATACTGCAATACTATCTCAACCTATCACTATCATGTACGCTGCATGACCAAAAGTATGTGCACACCTGTTTGTCGAATATCTCATCCAAAATCATGGGCATTAATATGGAGCTGGTCCCCCCCCCCCCGCAGATTCGTCCGTCGGACTGCCAGATGGTGAAGCGTGATTCATCACTCCAGAGAACGCGTTTCCACTGCTCCAGAGTCCAATGGCGGCGAGCTTTACACCACTCCAGCCAACGCTTGGCATTGCGCATGGTGATCTTCGGCTTGTGTGCGGCTGCTCGTCCAAGGAAACCCATTTCATGAAGCTCCCGACGAACAGTTATTGTGGTGACGTTGCTTCCAGAGGCAGTTTGGAACTCGGTAGTGAGTGTTGCAACCGAGGACAGACGATTTTTACGCGCTTTGCACGTCAGCACTCAGCGGTCCCGTTCTGTCATCTTGTATGGCTTACCACTTTGCGGCTGAGCCGTTGTTGCTCCTAGACGTTTCCACTTCACAATAACAGCACTTACAGTTGACCGGGGCAGCTCTAGCAGGGCAGAAATCTATTTGTCTATGGAGATTGCATGGCTGTGTGCTCGATTTTATACACCTGTCAGCAACGGGTGTGGCTGAAATAGCCAAATCCACTCATTTGAAGGGGTGTCCACATACTTTTGTATATACAGTATAGCGTGTAATGGGATGCTCTGTCAGCAGTGTTGTCACAGAGCTGCTAATGTACATGTAGTTATGGCTGATAACAGTGACAGTCAGATGGTGATAGTTGGATATGAGAGGGCCATTACAGTGATTTAACCCACTGCTCGTTGAGTGCTTACGATCACAATGATGACAGTGACAAGTCTATCCATCACTCTGACATCCGCAATAGCTGTAGACCTGCTGCTTAACGGTAGACGGAGTGAAATGACTTTGCCATGAGCAGCACCGGATATACAGTCACACACAGTATCTGTGCATGTGCAGGGGTTCGCTTCACACTGTTCACAGCGTGGTAACCAGGGCTCCAAAACAGCTGAGAAGTTGAGCCTCGCGCGTCAACGCTCAATTACAGTAGTTGTTGCGGAAATTGACCCACTATGCTGTTTACTTCCTGCATTTACAGTGAGGGAAAAAAGTATTTGATCCCCTGCTGATTTTGTACGTTTGCCCACTGACAAAGAAATGATCAGTCTATAATTTTAATGGTAGGTTTATTTGAACAGTGAGAGACAGAATAACAACAACAAAATCCAGAAAAACGCATGTCAAAAATGTTATAAATGGATTTGCATTTTAATGAGGGAATAAGTATTTGACCCCCTCTCAATCAGAAAGATTTCTGGCTCCCAGGTGTCTTTTATACAGGTAACGAGCTGAGATTAGGAGCACACTCTTAAAGGGAGTGCTCCTAATCTCAGTTTGTTACCTGTATAAAAGACACCTGTCCACAGAAGCAATCAATCAATCAGATTCCAAACTCTCCACCATGGCCAAGACCAAAGCGCTCTCCAAGGATGTCAGGGACAAGATTGTAGACCTACACAAGGCTGGAATGGGCTACAAGACCATCACCAAGCAGCTTGGTGAGAAGGTGACAACAGTTGGTGCGATTATTCGCAAATGGAAGAAACACAAAATAACTGTCAATCTCCCTCGGCCTGGGGCTCCATGCAAGATTTCACCTCGTGGAGTTGCAATGATCATGAGAACGGTGAGGAATCAGCCCAGAACTACATGGGAGGATCTTGTCAATGATCTCAAGGCAGCTGGGACCATAGTCACCAAGAAAACAATTGGTAACACACTACGCCGTGAAGGACTGAAATCCTGCTGCGCCCGCAAGGTCCCCCTGCTCAAGAAAGCACATATACAGGCCCGTCTGAAGTTTGCCAATGAACATCTGAATGATTCAGAGGAGAACTGGGTGAAAGTGTTGTGGTCAGATGAGACCAAAATCGAGCTCTTTGGCATCAACTCAATTCGCCGTGTTTGGAGGAGGAGGAATGCTGCCTATGACCCCAAGAACACCATCCCCACCGTCAAACATGGAGGTGGAAACATTATGCTTTGGGGGTGTTTTTCTGCTAAGGGGATAGGACAACTTCATCGCATCAAAGGGACGATGGACGGCGCCATGTACCGTCAAATCTTGGGTGGGTACCTCCTTCCCTCAGGGCATTGAAAATGGGTCGTGGATGGGTATTCCAGCATGACAACGACCCAAAACACACGGCCAAGGCAACAAAGGAGTGGCTCAAGAAGAAGCACATTAAGGTCCTGGAGTGGCCTAGCCAGTCGCCAGACCTTAATCCCATAGAACATCTATGGAGGTAGCTGAAGGTTCGAGTTGCCAAACGTCAGGCTCCTGAGATGTGTGAAAACCTGGTGGCCAACTACAAGAAATGTCTGACCTCTGTGATTGCCAACAAGGGTTTTGCCACCAAGTACTAAGTCATGTTTTGCAGAGGGGTCAAATACTTATTTCCCTCATTAAAATGCAAATCAATTTATAACATTTTTGACATGCGTTTTTCTGGATTTTGTTGTTGTTATTCTGTCTCTCACTGTTCAAATAAACCTACCATTAAAATTATAGACTGATCTGGTCTTTGTCAGTGAGCAAACGTACAAAATCAGCAGGGGATCAAATACTTTTTTCCCTCACTGTACGTCATATCGCTGAGTCTACCTTTAATGTTGAGATACCGTCGACTGCTGGTTAGTTAGCACAACAGACACTTCCCTGGAGCAGACAGACAGGCTGTTTATAGGACTGAGGGTCATAACATTAATATTTAGTCATAGTGAATAATACGATTAGCTTTTTTGTCTATCCAGTATGTATTGGCCACACCCCTTTCCTCAGTTTATCTACATGTAGGCTATGCGTGGGCCTGCTTGTTGACTCATGGCACTTGTACTTGTGTTATCTAAATGCATAATGTAGCCTATTCCATAAATCTATATAGCCTATTCCATAAATCTATATTCTGAGAATTAAAGGTATTTCAACCTGTCACTCAATTTAGCCAACTTGACATTGTATTGACAAACAGGGCTGTACTGTACTATACTGTACTGTACTCTAGCTCACCATGTCTCCTTAGTTTTCATGTCACTGTGACCTCCACATGTGTATACTCTCTCTCTCGTTCTATTTCTGGGTTCTCTCTGTCCTTATATCTGGGTCAGGCCACAGTAGTGGTCACTGTAGAGGTGACCAGTAGTCAGAGAGATACTGAGCTCTACATGCTAACATGGTCTGACTGGAAGCCTCTTCAGAGGACAAGGACAAGGCACTGTTGAGAGACAGATGAGTTGTTTCATAAGAGGCTCTCCATAGAGAGTAAAGAATGTACAACAGGGTGTGTTTTATTAGGAAATGGAAGAGAGAGAGAGAGATACAGGAGATGGTGTTTGTCTTGGCGTATATTGGTCAGCACATAGAGTCTACAGAGCAAGTGTGTATGTGGGAGAGAGAGGGAGACAGACAGAGAGTAAAGTATAGCTGTTCAGGGGAACGTTATTGCTGAGTGTGATACTTGCCTTAGCGTCACATTAAAAGTCCATTTACAATGGGGTAAATGAAAAGCCTACTTGACTTAGAGGAAACCAGAGGAGGGGGAGGAATTCACTAGTTTCCAAAAATACGCTTTGCCCGTTCCTACGGATTTGTGTTACACCACTACTGAGAGGGGAGGAGGGGAATGTTCTGGAGGACGTGAATGGAGGGATTGAGGTTGAAGAGGAGAAAAAGACGGGAGAGAAGAGGGGGAGGAAATATGGTTTTGATTAACATGGATACGGTGCCTGGTGCTGGGTTGACCATTTTACTGTGTGGTCTGTTCTGAGAGAGAGAGAGGACGAAAAGAGAGTTGAAGTATGCAAAGGGTTGCTGACAGACATGAAACAGAGAAGGTTGGAGAGAAAATAGAGAAAAGAAAGAGGTGGACTACAGTAGGGGGGAGGGAAAGGTAGAGGGATTGTGGGGTGGAGAGAAATCAAAGTTGGTATCGAGCATGAGCCCTTAGATCTGTGATCACTTCATGAATGAAAGAAAGAAAGATGGAGTGAGGAATGGAGGGAAGGAAGCAAGGAAGGAATTATACATTTTTAAAGAATTTTGAACAGGGCCCCTGTTTTCCAGTAAGTGTGGGCATTCTTGGAAAGGGCTGCTCTGCTGAGTGTGATTGGTCCCCTGGGGTTCCGTTCAGTGAGGTCATCAGTGAGGTCATCATCTGAATCATCTCCTGAGTTACTTTACTGCCATCTGCTTCTCACACACACACAAACACACACACACACATACATATACACACGCGGCTTCGGAAATTGTATTGCAGAATTTTCTTCAGGACTTTGGACGGAGAGAGCGGGGGAAAGAGAGGGAGGGGTTTAGTATAGTGTTGGCTGCCAAGCTGCGTGATGCTGTGGTCAGCTGCAGTGGAGAACAGGACATAGCCTACATGTAAACTGACATTTAGCTGGTGTCTTTTGCCGTCTGTTGTAAGCATTATAGCATTATTATGGGCCCCGTGTAGCTCAGTTGGTAGAGCATGGCGCTTGCAACGCCAGGGTTGTGGGTTCGATTCCCACGGGGGGCCAGTATGAAAAAAATAAAATAAATGTATGCACTCACTCACTGTAAGTCGCTCTGGATAAGAGCGTCTGCTAAATGACTAAAATGTAAGTGTAAAGTGCCATAGAGGTAGTATAGTTTCTGTGTTTTCACTTTCTTGTAAAGTGCCTTACATTTGGATTGTCATTCTGTTGTTTTTCAGTAAAGCTGATAGGAGACTTTTTGTCTGTCGTTGTTGTAAAGTACCTTACATTTGGATTGGCATTCTGTTGTTTTTCAGTAAAGCTGACAGGGACTTCTCCTCTGTCGTTGTTGTATTGCTGCTACTGTCTGATGTCAGTGAAATGACTAATCTCTCTCTCTCTGTTTCTCTCTTTCACTCCATCCTTCTCAGCTCAAGCCTGACTGACAGACAGATAGGGACAGAGCGCTGGACAGTTGGGTCAAGAAAGCTTTTTGACATTTCATCTCTGGACAATACCTGTTCCCTCCCACCCTGGGTGCTGCACCCCCCACCCCTCCCCCCTCACATCTCTGATGGACCAGAGAGCGAAGGGGGGACCATCTCTACCTCCACCATCCAAACCGCCTCTCCTCCCCCCTGCCCCGCCACAGCAGTACCCAGAGAAAGGGATAGGCAGTGGGAAGCGGAAGAGGAGAGAGAAGGAAGGAGGAGGTGGTGCAGTACTGGAGGTGTTCATTGAGGGGTGCTGTGGCGCTGCAGGGCAGAGACAGCTCCCATTTCCAGGAAGAGAGAGGAGCTGCACTGAGGGCAATGTGAGGCTGAGGATTGGAGTCCAAACGGCCAAACGCATCAAGAAACCCCCCAGGACCCTGGAGGGCTACGAGTATAAACCCACCATCAGGACCTACCAGAGGCCTGGGAGGGGGGCAGTGGGGAGGGGGGATCAGGAGGGAGGGGTGAGTGGGCAGGGGAACAGCCCTCAGGAGGAGGGGGACGGAGAGCAGAACCAGGGGTCGGACCCCAACACCACCCAGACCAGGAAGATACACTCCTCCTCGCCTCCGCCTTCATCACCACCATCATCATCATCAACAGCCCCTACAACCACCACTCCCAGCCCAGCCAACCCTCAGACTGTGCTAGCCAAACAGGTAAGAAGAGAACCACTACTACCTCACTGAATACCTGACTTGTTAACCGCTTACTACTAATTTATTACATTGACTAGTACTTCAGGTCTGTTTTATTTGTACACTGGGTCCCCTACAAACCTCTCCAGTGTGGAGAAGGAAAAGTCATGGATATTATAGTATTCACATTTGACACAATTGTATACAGTAATCCCTCGTTTATCGCGGGGGTTACGTTCCGAAAATGACCCGCGATAAGTGAAATCCGCGAAATAGAAAACTTTTTTTTTTTTACAATTAGCAACTATTACATGTATACAAATACAGTGACTCACGTGTAGGCCGTTTCGTCGACATTATGGGTTTAGAAGATGTTCGAAATTACAAGATAATTTGGCCAACTTAATGTAAATTTGCCAAGCTGTTTTATGTACGTACACATAACTGCACGAGACGACAAAATGATAGCACAATTCGTAGCATGTTTTGATACAAGAAGCGGGAGTGAGTTTTTAGCGAATCAGAATGCAGAGCACAATGCACCAAAAAAAAAAAAAAAATGCATTATGAAAATCCGCGAAATAGCGAATCCGCGATAAGTGAACCGCGAAGTGGCGAGGGATCACTGTATTATTACACGTTTATCTAGGCCTATGCATGATATGCATTAGTGTACAATTAATGTACAGTATGTGTGTTTCCTATTCATTCCCCACAAGGCGTGTTATCCTGTCCCGAACACTCAGCGCTGTTCCTAATGGTTTATAATAATAAGGTGAAGTGAGTGATGGTCTGGATAGAGAAACTTAAACAGCAGCAGCAGTAGTGTAGTGGTGCATTAGAATATAGAGAACAGGACTATTAATAGTCACACAGCACAGCAACTATTAGCAGCTGATCCAGACATTGGTCCATCAGCTCTTATGACAATCACCTACCCCAGAGAGTAGATTATTGCTTTAGCTGCAAATACACCAGTCAGGCTGCAGCAACGCAGCTCACAAATGACAGGACAAGCATGAAATGTCAAGCCTCCTCATCTCTATTAGTGGGCATTTATAGCTACCAATAGCACAGCTGCCTTTCTCTGTCTTTCTCGATCGCTCTCGCTCTCTAATTCTCTCTCCTCTGTCTTCTTCTCTCTGTCTATTTTTACCTCCCCTCTTTTCTCTACCTGCTCTCATTTATCTTTCTCTCCACCTCTCTCTCTCTCTTTTTTGATAGCTCAGTTTCTCCTCATGGTGTGTCAACCTCATTTCAGTCTCCATCACCTCAGCTTCTCTCCTCCCCTTTGTCCTAATTTCTCTCTCGCACTCGCTCTCTCGCTCTCTTCCTCTTCCTCTCTCTCTCGCTCTCTTCCTCTCGCTCGCTCTCTCTCTCTTCCTCTCTCTCGCTCTCTCTTCCTCTTCCTCTCGCTCTCTCTTCCTCTCTCTTCCTCTCTCTCTCTCTCTCTCTCTCTCTCTCTCTCTTCCTCTCCTCTCCTCTCCTCTCTCTCTCTCGCTCTGTTTTTATGTCATTGTGTCCTTTAGCTTTCTTTCAACAGGCTTGCACCAGCACCCCACCCTTGCTGTTTCTCTCTCTCCCGTTTGCTCTCCTTTTCCCTCCCTCTTTCCTCTCCCTGTCCTCTCTCTGACCCACTAATGCTAATGAACTATGCAGCTCTGAAATACATTACATTTACATACAGTTGAAGTCGGAAGTTTACATACACCTTAGCCAAATACATTTAAACTCAGTTTTTCACAATTCCTGACATTTAATCTGAGTAAGAATTCACTGTCTTAGGTAAATTAGGATCACCACTTTATTTTAAGAATGTGAAATGTCACAATAATAGTAGAGAGAATTATTTATTTCAGCTTTTATTTATTTCATCACATTCCCAGTGGGTCAGAAGTTTATATATACTCAATTAGTATTTGGTAGCATTGCCTTTAAATTGTTTAACTTGGGTCAAACGTTTCGGGTAGCCTTCCACAAGCTTCCCACAATAAGTTGGGTGAATTTTGGCCCATTCCTCCTGACAGAGCTGGTGTAACTGAGTCAGGTTTGTAGGCCTCCTTGCTCGCACACACTTTTTCAGTTCTGCCCACAAATGTTCTATAGGATTGAAGTCATGGCTTTGTGATGGCCACTCCAATACCTTGACTTTGTTGTCCTTAAGCCATTTTGCCACAACTTTGGAAGTATGCTTGGGGTCATTGTCCATTTGGAAGACCCATTTGCGACCAAGCTTTAACTTCCTGACTGATGTGTAGAGATGTTGCTTCAATATATCCACATAATTTTCCTTCCTCATGATGCCATCTATTTTGTGAAGTGCACCAGTCCCTCCTGCAGCAAAGCAACCCCACAGCATGATGCTGCTACCCCCGTGCTTCACGGTTGGGATGGTGGTCTTCGGCTTGCAAGCAACACCCTTTTTCCTCCAAACATAACGATGGTCATTATGGCCAAACAGTTTTATTTTTGTTTCATCAGACCAAAGGACATTTTCCAAAAAGTACGATCTTTGTCCCCATGTGCAGTTGCAAACCGTAGTCTGGCTTTTTTATGGCGGTTTTGGAGCAGTGGCTTCTTCCTTGCTGAGCGGCCTTTCAGGTTATGTCGATATAGGACTAGTTTTACTGTGGATATAGATATTTTTGTACCTGTTTCCTCCAGCATCTTCACAAGGTCCTTTGCTGTTGTTCTGGGATTGATTTGCACTTTTTATACCAAAGTACGTTCATCTCTAGGAGACAGAACGTGTCTCCTTCCTGAGCGGTATGACGGCTGCATGGTTCCATGGTGTTTATACTTGCGTACTATTGTTTGTACAGATGAACGTGGTATCTTCAGGCATTTGGAAATTGCTCCCAAGGATGAACCAGACTTGTGGAGGTCTACAATTTTGGCTGATTTCTTTTGATTTTCCCATGATGTCAAGCAAAGAGGCACTGAGTTTGAAGGTAGGCCTTGGAATACATCCACAGGTACACCTCCAATTGACTCAAATTATGTCAATTAGCCTATCAGAAGCTTCTAAAGCCATGACATCGTTTTCTGGAATTTTTCAAGCTGTTTAAAGGCACAGTCAACTTAGTGTATGTAAACTTCTGACCCACTGGAATTGTGATACAGTTAATTATAAGTGAAATAATCTGTCTGTAAACAATTGTTTGAAAAATTATTTGTGTCATGCACAAAGTAGATGTCCTAACCGACTTGCCAAAACTATAGTTTGTTAACAATAAATTTGTGGAGTGGTTGAAATAACGAGTTTTAATGACTCCAACCTAAGTGTATGTAAACTTCCGACTTCAACTGTACCTCTACTTCCTTGTCAACAAGGGCACTATGCTGTAAATGATTAGAAAATAGCAATGGGCTAGTACATTAACAGAACTATCATAGGTCTAACCGGGCTTCTTTTGGAGATATAAAAATCTTTACCTGTAAATTACCTAGATCTTTTGTGATAGATGACATAATAAATGACCAATCTGATCTGACAACAATGTGTTTATAACCATGTTTTCATCCCAGCAGGTCCCTGTGAACCTGACCCATAAGAAGTCAGACACCCTACCAGAGAAACCAAGGCACCCTGACCCACCTGCTCAAATGGATCAGGCAACCCCCTCTGACCCCACAGCTTCATCCCCCCATTCCCCCCCTCCCTCATCACCCCGTTCCCCCTCGGTGAAGGACCCTAGCAGTGAGGCAGGTGTTAATGGTGAGGGAGGTATGCTGAATGGGGGAGTACCTACAGTCACCTGCCATCCTACCAGACTCACAAATATCAAAGGTCGCAAACATAACTGTTCTTCCTCAGCCGCCCCCACTAACGTGAACTCAACAACAAGACCTCCAGCCTCCAGCCCCCATCGGGCTGACCTTGCAGCCCAGGACAGGACTACAGGCTTCAGCTGCCCTCCTACACCGCCCCCATCCACACCCCTACTTCCAGACCAGAGAGGAGCCCCAGTGGCTGATGGGAGACTGAGTCCTGCTGCCTCCCTCACCAGCCTGAGCAGGAGACCATTACCACAGTCCTCCATGGGAAATGAGAGAGGGAGAGAGGAGAAAGCAAAGAAGAAGAAAGAGAAAGATGAGAAAGCGAGGGGTGAGAAAGGGAAGGGCAAGAGAGGGGAGAAGGGGAGAGGGAAGGAAGACAGGGGGAGGAATGAGAGTCCAAAGATGGACAGAGATGAGAAAGCAAGGGATGAGAGAGGGAAGGAGGGAACTGGGATGGATGAGAGAGGGACGGATATGACTGGGAAGGAGGAGAGAAAGGGGGAAGAGGACAAGGAAAGCGAGAAGCCCAGAGACTTGAGGATGAATAAATTGCCCTCTTCTACAAGGTGTCAGATATTGTCTGAGGTTCAGAGCAGGAAGACAGGTACACCCAGCCCAAACCCAGACCTGACCAGCAGAACAGGGGAATCAGATGATCCAGGTGGCCCCTCAAGACCCACCGTCTATCCCTCCAACCCCTCCTCTCCCCTCACCTCCCTCCCTCCTCCCTCTCTCTCTCTCCGCTTCTCCTCTCCTCCTACCTCCCCCCGAGAGCAGGACAGCCGTCCGCTGAAGAAGCGTAAGACCCGACGGCCAAGCTGGACCAGGCTGGTGAACCGGGCACAGAGACTGGCAGAGAACCCAGATGGCCCCCAAGATGCCCCCTTAGTTGCCCCACTGACCACCACTACCCCCCAGACACCCCCCACTACCCCCCAGACACCCCCAACTACCAACTCACCCAACCTTCGGTCAACTGAGTCATGCCTAGCCCCCTTCGTTCCTCTACCCCCCAGTCCGTCCTCCCTCTCCCCCTCTACCTCCACCCCTGTGAGACCCAGACCAGCAGGGCGACCCCCATCCCCCACCCAGACTTACCTGTTGACCTCTGATCCTAGCCCTTCACCTGGACCTGACCGTCCCGTATTTCAGGCCAGAAAAAGGGGTCGCCCCAAATCCCAAACCTCAAGCTTGGACGAACCTCCACCCAGACACTTGCCCAAACCTAACCGAGCTGAGGTGCTCCCTCATGGGCATGATGAGACTCTGGACCCCCATGTGCTCAACCCAGTGCTGGATCACAGTCTTACCCTCACCAATCCCTCTAGCCCCAACCCTACACCCAGGAAACGAGGTCGCCCCAAACGGCTGCCCCCCTCCCCCCTCCTCCCCAAACAGACTCTCCAGGACCAGAACAGGGATACACTGACCCCCTCTGGAAGTGAGGAGGGGGGTAAAGACTTCCCCTCTGGAAAGGGGAACAGGCAGCTGAGGATGAGGAGCATCATCGGAGAGATGAAGAGGAGGAAGAGGAGGCTACTCAGGGAGATGCTTTCTGGGTGTGGGGGGGGGGGAGGTAGAGAGAACTCTTGTGGGGGTGCAGGAGGGGTGTGTGGGTCGGTCACAGCACCCTCCCTGTCCTCCTCCTTTGGGGGTAACCTAGGTCCCCAGATCAACGTGAGTAAGAAGGGGACCATCTATATGGGGAAGAGGAGAGGACGCAAACCCAAAGCTCCAGCTAACTCTAACCCTGCCTCTCAGTCCACACTGTTCACCAGTCTCTCTGGTCCCTCTCTCTTCTCCTCTCCACAGTCCCAGCCCCATCCTCCCCTCCCTCACCCATTCCCCTCCCCATCTCTCACCCACTCCAGTGGAGCCCAGAGCCCTTACAGTGATGGAGGCTTCACAGAACCAGCTCCCTCCCTCTTCCTCCCCCACACCTTCACCCTCCCCTCACCCTCCTCCTCCTGCGCATCGCCACGTCCTCTCTCCTCCTCATCCCTCTCACCCTCCCTAAAGAGGAGTTCTCCAGGTCAGGCACGACATCCCCTCTTCCACCATCCCTCCAGCAGACTCTCTTCTCCTCCTACTCACCCTCCTCACCCCCACCAGCCTGTCTCCCTCGCTCACCTGAAAGAGGCCACACCCTCACCTATCAGCGAATCACACAGCGAGGAGATGTTGCCTAGTGACAGTGTGATTGGAATGGACCACAACAGTATCTCAGAGCGGGGGGAGAGGAGGGGCCGTGGGAGAGGGGGGGTAACCATGGGAATGACCTCAGAGGTCACCAGGTCAGTGTTCCAGACAGGCTTGGGGATCAGCCTGAAGGGTCAGAGACAACTGTCTCCCTCCATGTTACCAGAACACCCCTCCCCTGTACCCACACCCCTCAGAGTGTCGGCCCCCTCCGCCTTCCCCAGACACACACACCCTGCTACCCCTCCTTCTGACTTAGTGGAACCCAGAAACAGACAGAGGCGGAGGGGGTACGAATGCCCCTATACCTGCCCCCCCTGCCCCTGCCTAGGGCACAACCAGCGCTCCCACCTGGACCTCTGCCCCTGCCTCGCACACAACACACTCAAAAGACAGAAACACAAACGCAAGAGGAAGTACCAGCACCTGCTCATGCACGACCCAGACTTCCTGTCTGAACTGGACGATCTTATTGGGCAGTTCAGCGAGGTCCGCATCGGGCGCCACCAGGATTGGGCCAGACTGGATCTCGATGAGAGTGGGGAGAAAAGACGCCACTCTTCCTCATTGACATCGCATAATTTCCGCTCAAACATTTACAGAATCAACTTGAGTGGATACTACTCGCCTCACCCCCTGTCTTACCCCCCTCACCCCTCCTTCTCCCCCCTCCACCCCCACCCCCACCCCTGCCACGGCCTGCCATATGGCAGCAGAAAGCCCGAGCGGAGGTTGAGCTGTGGCTGTCCCAACAAGCCCTGTGAGTCCCTAGACCAGGGTGACTGTGGCCAGGGGCGGAGGTGTCCCTTACAGGGTAACACAGGGCACCTCCACCCCTCCTCTCTCAGTAACCCCCTGTCCTCCTCCACCACCTCTTCCACCACCCCCATGCCTCTGGGTTTTGGCTACTACAGAGGCTATCCTCTGACCATGGCCCATTACCCAAACCCCCACCTCCACCCCTCCTTTCCCCTGCCTCCCCCTAACCCCTACGCCCCCCACCACCCCCACCGCCACCCCCCTCACCTCCTCCTCAACCCAGCCAGGTTCCACAGGAGGAGGAGCAGGCAGCTGAGGGAGGCTGGGTTGGGTGGAGGGGGAGGTGAGGACGTGAGGGGTAGGGGTGAGGGAGAGAGGGACGGGGTCCGTTCCTGTCCAGCAGGGTCCATCCCTGGTCGGTCCTGTGTCTGTGGGGGGAGTGAACACAAGCTCAGACACAAACATCGTCACAGACAGCGTGATCGTGAACGAAAGGAAGAAGAGGAGGAGAGAGTGGCAGGGTCACAGCCAAGGTCAGAGTTCACCACAGGGTCCGGAGGAAGTAGAAAGACTGGAGGACAAGGGAGTGCTGGGTTGATGGAGTCTCCATGGCAACATAGGCACGGCAAATACCCCTCTACTTTCTCCTCTGCTTCTGCTAAACCAGCCTCTTCATCATCATCATCATCAGAGAGGCTCAAACACACACCCCTCACCTGTCTAGGCTCCTCTCACCTGTCCTCGTTTGGGGAGGCCTGGGGGGGTCGGCAGCACCCCTGGCTGAGGAGAGGGGGGCTGGGGGCAGGATTCAGACCCCCCGACCCCACCTGGGGCACTCTGACAGAGGGGCAGAGGATGGCCGCTGTGGGGAGGTCAGAGAGAGAGGCGGGGGAGAGCCACACACCCTGTCACAGCACCTTCACCCCTCAGACACACACCAATCTCTTCACCTCCTCTGCCACCAGTGGGAGGGGCATGAGGAGCAGAAGAGACAATTGGAGACCAGGGAGCCAAGACGGGTCACTGAGGAGGGAGGAGCCATCACAGACCGAGAGGAGAGGCACAGGTGAGAGAGAGAGACCCAGGACAGCAACACAATTAGACCCAACCAAATCATGAGAAAACAAAAAGATTATTACTTGACACATTGGAAAGAATTTACACAAAAAAATGAGCAAACTAGAATGCTATTTGGCCCTAAACAGAGAGTACACATTGGCAGAATACCTCACCACTGTGACTGGCCCAAAATTAAGGAAAGCTTTGACTATGTACAGACTCAGTGAGCATAGCCTTGCTATTGAGAAAGCCCGCCGAAGGCAGACCTGGCTCTCAAGAGAAGACAGGCTATGTGCACACTGCCCACAAAATGAGGTGGAAACTAAGCTGCACTTCCTAACTTCCTGCCAAATGTATGACCATATTAGAGACATATTTCCCTCAGATTACACAGACCCACAAATAATTTTGATAAACTCCCATATCTATTGGGTGAAATACCACAGTGGGCAATCACAGCAGCAAGATTTGTGACCTGTTACCACAAGAAAAGGGCAACCAGTGAAGAACAAACACCATTGTAAATACAACCTATATTTATGTTTATTTAGTTTCCCTTTGGTACTTTAACTATTGCACATCATTACAACACGGTATATAGATATAATATGACATTTGAAATGTCTTTATTCTTTTGGAACTTTTGTGAGTGTAATGTATACTGTTGAGAGAGAGAGAGAGAGAGAGAGAGAGAGAGAGAGAGAGAGAGAGAGAGA
>NC_139990.1:49839117-49942424 GCF_964263955.1 Coregonus lavaretus | reverse complement strand
ACAGCCTGGCTGGCTGGCTGGCTGGCCAACATACTGTAATGTACAATGCCTGGGTGGCTGGCTGGCCAACATACTGTACTGTACACTGCTTGGCTGGCTGGCTAACATACTATACTGTACACTGCCTGGCTGGCTGGCCAACACACATTTACATTTTACATTTTAGTCATTTAGCAGACGCTCTTATCCAGAGCGACTTACAGTTAGTGAGTGCATACATTTTTTTTTCTTTTCATACTGGCCCCCCGTGGGAATCGAACCCAAAACCCTGGCGTTGCAAACGCCATGCTCTACCAACTGAGCTACACAGGACTATACTGTACTCTACACTGCCTGGCTGGCTGGCTGGCCAACATACTGTAATGTACACTGCCTGACAGGCTGTCTGGCCAACATACTGTACTATACACTTGCTGGCAGGCTGGCTGGCCAACATATTGTACTGTCTGCTGGCTGGCAGGCTGGCTGGCCAACATACTGTACTGTACACTGGCTGGCAGGCAGGCTGGCTGGCCAACATACTGTACACTGGCTGGCTGGCTGGCCAACATACTGTACTGTACACTGGCTGGCAGGCTGGCTGGCCAACATATTGTACTGTACACTGCCTGGCTGGCTGTCTGGCCAACATACTGTAATGTACACTGCCTGACAGGCTGTCTGGCCAACATACTGTACTGTACACTTGCTGGAAGGCTGGCTGGCCAACATATTGTACTGTCTGCTGGCTGGCAGGCTGTCTGGGCAACATACTGTACTGTACACTGGCTGGCAGGCAGGCTGGCTGACCAACATACTGTACTGTACGCTGGCTGGCTGGCTGGCCAACATACTGTACTGTACACTGGCTGGCAGGCTGGCTGGCCAACATATTGTACTGTACACTGCCTGGCTGACTGGCCAACATACTATACTGTACACTGCCTGTCTGGCTGGCTGGCCAACATATTGTACTGTACACTGGCTAGCTGGCCAACATACTATACTCGTAACATACTATACTGTACACTGCCTGTCTGGCTGGCTGGCCAACATACTGTACTGTACACTGGCTGGCTGGCAGGCTGGCTGGCCAACATACTGTACTGTACACTGGCTGGCAGACAGGCTGTCTGGCCAACATACTGTACTGTACACTGGCTGGCTGGAAAAACCCTAGAAGGAAAGGCTGCTCAGTCAGTGTTAAAGTTGGGGAATTTAGGAAAGATGGGAAAAAAGGAGATACTTGGGGAGAAGTGATGGATAGAGGGATGCCGGGGGACCGATAGTGAGGGAGGACAGAGAGGGAGGTTGGAGGGAGGTAGAGAGTTTTGAAAGGGGAGGGAGGGAGGGATATGTTTGGCTGTGGCACATCATCTAACCAGACACATATGTGACTGAGCACACACACACACACACAGCCCACACATTGTTTCTAATATATTGTGTGTGTGTGTGTGTGTGTGTGTGTGTGTGTGTGTGTGTGTGTGTGTGTGTGTGCGTGCGTGTGCATACCAGAGGCGGCTTGTAGGAGGAGACATAGGCGGACGGGCTCTTTGTAATGGCTGGAATGTAATCAGTGGAATGGTACCAAACACATAAAATACATGGAAACAACGTGTTTGACTCTATTCCATTAATTCCATTCCAGCCATTACAATGAGCATGTCCTCCTAAAGCTCATCCACCAGCCTCCTCTGGTGCATACCGTGTGTATGTGTGCTTGACTGCTTGTTGTGATTCCCAGAAAGGGAGTAGATGATTTGAGGGGAAAACCAGGCAGCAGTGCAGAGGAAGTGTAGAGTCACCCCATTCCTGTTCACTGTGACTCACAGGGACACACTGAGACAGACTGCTGCTGTTTCAAATACTGATACATATACACCTCTCCTCACTCTCCCTCTCTTTACTTCCCACTCATTCCCTTTCTCCTCCCTCTCTCTCCCACCTCTGTCTTATCTCTTTTCCCCATCTCTCTTCTCTGTCTCCCATCTCTCTCTCTCCCTGTCCTCGCTCCAATGACTGCTCTCTGGACTCAAGGCCCACACTATGACCTGAGCAGGAGGCAACTGAAGTGGCTGAGAACCGGTCAACGTTTTGGGGCTAAGAGAGGGCCTGGACGACCCAGGAAGAACCCTCTACCCTCCCCCATGGTCTCCCCCTTCCTCTCCCGTACAACCCCACCAAACCCTCCAACTGAGACACACGTCCAGAACAGAAACAGAGGAAGTAGAGGAGGAGGAGATACAGTGCAAGAGGTGATTGAAGCTGTGATTCGGCGCCAGAGGAGGAGAAGACGGAAGAGGAGGCGCATTGAGGAAGAGGAGAAAGAGGAGGGTGAGCATCCACCCTGTCTCCAAAGGTAAACCGTCAGAACTCACCCTTATCCCAACTGACCCAGCGGGTGCCCTCGCAGATGCTCGCAAAGTTTAACTCAACAACATTTCACTCCACAGCGATCAAAACGTTACTGAGAAAGTCTAGAAAATGCATGCTATTTTACATGCCCTGCAACTAGCTGCTAGATGTGCACTGAAGACTCAATACCTCACACAGACAAAGTATATTAACACATGGTTGACAGCACTGTGTGCTAAGCCAGTGCCCTTTCTCTCTCTCTCTCCTCTCTCTCTCTCTCTCTCTCTCTCTCTCTCTCTCTCTCTCTCTCTCTCTCTCTCTCTCTTTCTTTCTTTCTTTCTTTCTTTCTTTCTTTCTTTCTTTCTTTCTTTCTTTCTTTCTTTCTTTCTTTCTTTCTTTCTTTCTTTCTTTCTTTCTTTCTTTCTTTCTGTCTCTATCTTTCTATCTCTCGCTCTCTCTCTTTATTCCTTCCTCTTAGTTCTGGTGAAGGTGAGCCAGTCACCCACACCCCCGCCATATGCATAGGCCAATCAGAGCTAAGTCAAGCTCCATCCCTAACACCGGCCAGCCAATCAGATAAGGGAGCTGACCAGCTGCCTAGGAAGAGGTTTCAGAGGGCGGGGCTCTACTCAGATGACTACAAAACTACAGAGTGAGTTATCATGCACCCGTTCACACAAACTAACTTCACTTTGAATTTATTTCACAAATGATGTGTCTTCTATTAATTTCATTGTGTAAATGTGTCTCTTCCCCAGTCCCTCCTCTCAGAGCCAGCTGAACAGAGAGAGACTGGAATATACACCAGGAGAACAAGACTACAGCCTCCTGCCTGCTCCCATACATGTCGGTGTGTGTGTGTGTGTGTGTGTGTGTGTGTGTGTGTGTGTGTGTGTGTGTGTGAGAGATTGTGTGTGTGTCAGGTTTTTAACACCCTCCCCCCTTCTCTCTCATAGGGAAGTACCTAAGAATGAGACGTATTGACTTTCAGTTGCCCTTTGATGTCCTGTGGCTCTTCAGGCACAACCAGGTAACACACACACATACACTATACACAATATACAAACACACACACACACAATAAACACACACACTTGAATGACCATGTCTCTGTGTGTTCCAGCTCCACAAAGAGCCTGATGTTCCTCTGACCAGAGAGATCTCATCCTGTGAGTACCCTAAAGTCAGAGCTGGCTTCTGTCTGTGCATACAGTGCATACCATACACAATGTTTATACTGTAGTGTGTACATCAATACTTGACTTCAACATGACTTACCACCCTACCTGGTTGGCGGGAGACATCCAAGTGTTGCAGTGACACGTTGAAGGTGTTCAGTCTGTGTGGAGGGGTCCGTACCTCACTATCTCTCGTTCTGTCTTTGTCTTCCTCCCAGGCCAACCAAAGGAGAAGAGCCTGTCCAGTCACCAGACAGGGGTGTCCCTCCCTCCCTCTCCCTTGGAGGAGGGTTCCAGTCCCAGTAAGAAGCTGTTTCCCCACCTGGACATGGAGCCTATGACCACCAGTGACAGGTAAAGACAGAAGAGAACCCACCATGTCAATACACATGGAGGAACAGACTAGTTGTTTATTTGCATTTATCAAAATAATAATAATGATCTTATTTATGTATTTGTTTGATTGTCAGGGTGTTCGTCCTGAAGCAGCACGTGTTCCTTTTGAGGAACTGGGAGAGGGTCAGTGACAGACAGATACGCCTGAGGAGGGGGAGAGAGGGGGAGCGAGAGAAAGAAGGAGAGAAGGATGGAGGAGGAGTTTCCAGCGATGTAGCTACTGGGGACAACAACAGCCACATCATGTCAGGTCCATGAAGCAAGTGTGTGTGTTAGTTTAAGTTTTTGTAGGTGTGTGTGTGTGCTCGCCCGCCTGTGTGTCATTGTGTTTTATTTGAAATGTGTTCATTGTCTTTCAGTAGTACTGTACTGAATGTATGTTTATATGGACATAAATGTGTGTGTTCATCTCAGTGCTCAGTTTAGCTATCTGTTTTACAGTATTTATTTAGCCATATCGTATTCAGCATTACACACACAGCAGTTTTCCGACCACAGAAATAACTGTCATCTCTTCACTGCCGTCCAAGAACATTCAGCTAGGTTCAGCTTTCCCCATAAACTATCAACCAAACTTTATTTCCATCAAACAGTCACCAGCCAAGAACAGACACACATAAGGGAATTTAAGGACATCTACTGTACACACACACACACAAAACCATCCATGGGCACTAAAGTTGTTTCCCCTCCCTGTAGGTCGACGAATGGTGGTGAAGAAGAAGGTTGTGTTGACTAGTGAGCCCCTTCGTGATCCCCAGTGCCCCCCTAACCCCCTCAGCACCACACCCCATGTGAGTACTCTACTCTGTACTGTAACTGTAAACATATTCACTCATTACAGTTTCTCCCATGAGGGCTGCCTTGAAGTGTAATGTATTCATACAGAGTGCTTTGTCTGTGTCACTAATTCTTATAACTAACTGCTGATGTCGCATCTACCACACCACAGCTCACTCAACCTCAGAACAGACGAGAGGAGAAAAAACAGGGGGAGGAGGAGGGCCAGAGGGAGGTGCGGAAGGAACGACTGAACAACATACTCCTGAAGCTGCGGCAGGCATGATTGGTGACAGAGAGGAAAAGCAAGGAAGGAGGAAATCTTCTTCCTCCAAGTAGCTCAGCTCAGTCGCTCTTCTTCCTCCAAGTAGCTCAGCTCAGTCTCTCTTCTTCCACCAAGTAGCTCAGCTCAGTCTCTCTTTTTCCTTCAAGTAGCTCAGTTCAGCTAACTTTGCACTAGTGTTGGGGGGGGGGGGGAGCTTCCCCTCGTTATAAGTTATAAAGATTCTTTTCGGCTTTGTTTCTGAGAGGAATGTGGGATGGGTGTTGTTGTTTGCTGTACCATTGAGAATGATTGACAGATGGTCAGCAGACCAGTGACAGTCTGATTTAATAGTCAGAGAGGGCGGAAGGGATGGATGGAGACCATAGTCCAGGGTTCTTCAATTCCGGTCCTGGAGGGCCGAAACACCAGTTTTTCATCCTCTCCTTCTAATCAGGGGCTAATTCAGACCTGGGACACCAGGTGAGTGCAATTAACTACCAGGTAGAAATAAAAAAACAGAAGTGTTACGGGCCCTCCAGGACCGGAATTGAAGAACCCTGCCATAGTCTTAGGGCTGGATTCAATTCGTATCGCGGAAGATCCGCGTTATAGCTCGATTTAAATGTAAAGGAAATGTTCACGGTAAACGCTGCATGTCGGCTCAATCTAAAATTACCTTTTTCTCCCCAATTTTGTGATATCCAATTGCGATCTTGTTTCATCGCTGCAACTCCCCAACGGGCTCGGGAGAAGCGACGGTTGAGTCATGAGTCCTCCGAAGCATGACCCAAGCCGCACTTCTTAACACCCGCTCGCTTAACCCGGAAGCCAGCTGCACTAATGTGTCGGAGGAAACACCGTTCAACTGATGACCATCAGTTGCAGGTTCCCGGCCCGCCACAAGGAGTCGCTAGAGCGTGATGAGCCAAGTAAAACCCCCCCGGCCTCCCTTAACCCGGACGACGCTGGGCTAATTGTGCGCGGCCCTATGGGACTCCCGGTCACGGCCGGTTGTGAGACAGCCTGGGATCGAACCCCAGGCTGTAGTGACGCCGGAACACTGCGATGCAGTGCCATAGACCACTGCGCCACTCACGAGTCCTATCTTTACATTTTTATGCAGATTTTCTGCGATACACAGCCCTTAGGGTTTGATTCAATCCCTATCACTGAAGGTCATTTCCAATTGAGCCAACATATGCAGTTTTTACTGTGAATGCAGTCTCCGCTAGCCTGGGAACATTGCCTTTAATATTCTCTTCAGCGCTACGGATTGAATCAAGCCCTTAATGTAAATGTGCCATGTTGTAAATAAACTGAAGCCTAAGTGAGTTCGATCTCCAAAAGCAATACATCCTGTAAGGATTTTACTACAATAACTGTAATATCACTACCAGTAGCAGCTAGAGATCCTTCTATGTATCAAACCAAGTAGTTTTTATTGCCTTAGTGAATATGATCATTTCAAGATCGTTATATTGTACCAATGATAATGCAGTAACATTGACCTAATAATGTAATGAATCAATTTCATAATTGATAGGTATCTAAGAGTTAAAGTTAATAGTCAAAGGCCTTCATTTTGCTACAAAGTGTTAAACATATAACTGACCTTTGTTAAATATTGCTATGATTGTATATTACTTTCTTTTCTTCACCTGTATAGTTTTTCTGACTAATGGAATGTTATTTTTTTATTTGGTCAGACAATCAGGAAAATGAATTGAATCTGAGATTTGTAACCGTTCATTTGTACAGTTCATTTTGGTACAGTTTCTAATTTGACTTTGAACACTAAGTTGAATGTTTTATAGTTTACCTGTGTATTTTCTTCACCCACTATTACCAATGGGTGATTAGGAATATTATAGCATTCATCAATATAGTGAAGGGTTATTTATGTAGTTTGCATGAAATTTAACTTTGGGCTGGATTCAATCCATATCGCGTAAGATCGCATTAAAGTGTAAAGGTGATATCCCATTAAGCCGACATATGCAGTGTTTATCGTGAATGGGAATTCCACGAACGCGGGAACGTTGCCGTTAAATTGAAATGGAGCTATAACGCGGATCTCCCGCAATACTTATGCGATGCGGTGAGAATCCAGCCCTTTGTTGTACAATTTAAATTGCTGCTTATAACGTGTCTTTGGAGAAAATACCACAGAGTTCATCTGACAGAATGTAATTTCAAACATTGACCTTATTATCAATAACAATAAAATGCAGTTTTTGTTTACAAAACATTGTGGACTTATTGTTATATTCTAAACCACTTACCCCTTCATACTATCACAAGGCCCATGAAAATCGTTGCTCCTCCATCCTTATGAAGACGCTGCATAACTGGTGGGATATTTAATAGACGTAATGGAGCAACTGCTAAATGACCAAAATGTAAATGTGTAATAAACAGCACCATCTGTTGGTGTAAAGCTGAATGACTCCATTGGCCATGTGATCAGGTGATACAGCGCTTTCCTCCATCACGACCCTCATCTGAGGACGTGACAGGCAGGACTGAGCCTGAGGCCCTGCTCTACTAATGCATCCTTCTCTCCTCCTTACCTTCAGCAAATCACTGATCTGTATCAAATCACTGAATCTCATTGTGATTATATAGGCTATGTGTAAGTGGAGGCTGGTGGGAGGAGCTATAGGAGGACGGGCTCATTGTAATGGCTGGAATGGAATAAATGGAATGGTACTAAACACATCAAACATATGGAAACCACTCTGTTCCATTAATTCCATTTCAGCCATTCCAATGAGCCCGTCCTCCTATAGCTCTTCCCAGGAGCCTACACTGCATGTGTGAGCAAAAGTTGCCTAGCCAATCCATCCTGCTCAGGTCTGTGGGTACTTTAATGAGGAAATCATTTTGAAAGTATTCAAACAGGGATAGTTTCTCATTTCAGAGAGTAAGTCCTTCCCTCGATCTTCCCTCATGCACTCCCCTTCACTGCTCTGATAGAAGTGGCTAGGTCAACTGGAAGCATATACACTAAGCTCTTTGATTGTGATGGCTTTAATATCAAGGGACCCCATTCTTTCTAGGCAAGTATTCGCCATAGCTCAATGGAATAGAGCAGGGGTATTCAACTCTTACCCTTCGAGGTCTGTAGCCTGCTGGTTTTCTGTTCTACCTGATAATTAATTGCACCCACCTGGTGTTCCAGGTCTAATTCAGTCCCTCATTAGAGGGGAAAAATGAAAAACACAGTGGAACTGGCTTTGAGGTCCAGAGATGAGTTTGAGGGGAATAGAGAAGAAATGAGACTCATGAGAGAGTTTGAGGTTTGGTTTATGTTGAATATTTATTGGGTATTTACAAACAAGCACATGCGGGAGTCGGACACTGACGGACTACAGGGGCACAGTACACAATGCAACAGTTAGGTACAGGGCTGGCTACATCACACCAGAGAGAGATACAGAACCCACTGCTACACACACAGACGCTCGCTCGCTCGTACATACATGTGCGCATGTACGTGCACACACACACCAGTGGAGGCTGCTGAGGGGAGGATGGCTCATAATAATGGCTGGAACAGAGCAAATGGAATGACATCAAACATATGGAAACCATGTGTTTGATGTAGTTGATAACATTCCACGTATTCCGCTCCAGCCATTACCACTAGCCCGTTCTCCCCAATTAAGGTGCCACCAACCTCCTGTGACACACACACACAGAACCCCAGATAGATAGAGAGAGAGATAGACGTGAGGGGACAGATACAACAGAGCTATATACCTTTCTGGGACTCCAGGGTCAATAAATAACACATCCAATAAATGAACAGCTTTTCATACAAATCAATGCATTTATCATGGATCATCTCACACAATGGAAAATATACCCGAACCAACAACAAAAAAATAACAAAAAAATCCTTGTCAACATACTGAGATTGTTACCGTCACAGACCATGTGTATTTCCTGAAGTTAGGTTTACCCCTCACCTGCATCTAGGCATGGCATATTGAATGGTGGGCCTTGCTGACACTAACTAGCTCTTCCCTCATACAGCCTAATTTACTACAAGCTGCCATTAAAATACATTATAGATAGCTCTAAACAACTCATGTCAATTTACTGGCCTAAGAAAGTAGTTCTCTAACTTGTTTTGCTGCTGTGACCCAGCTAAAGCCTTTAGAAAACCAGGGGTTTAGTGTGACTGGCCATGACACGCAGTGGCTCAACTATCTATTCTAGCTAAACAATGTCTTGAGACACGCAGCGATTTGGATTAGCTAGTTAGGTTGTTGACATACTAGCCAGTGCCATACCATTGCATTTGGTAAAGTAGCCTATGTAATGCAAGTGCAAAGTTACAATGTTTCCAATCTAATGTCACATATTTCTTCTACGAGGTTGTCATAGGGACACTAACCCTGTGCTACACCACAGAGGCTTGTTGGCACGGTAACCTTTAATATTTTTTCTGACCAATCAAAATAGAGATATTCCCATAGAATTTGAATTTATGGGTAATCTATTCTATTCTTCATTCCTCAAGTACCCTGAACTCCCGCGAGTGACTTTGAAAAACAAAAAAACAGTAAACAAACCAAAAAGACAAACAGTTCCTTTAAACCACAAGCTTTCAGAAGTACATCATATGCATCATCAATACCAAGCCTACAGAATAACTACCAACCAAATCATAAGATAAACACAGTAATAAACATTACTACTTTAACGTTATTCTACTACCACTATCGTTACTACAGTATTAATAATGATGACCTTACACGGGTTAGCATGACAGGTAGGGAAAGAAGGAAGGTGCAGTGGGGAAAAAAAGTATTTAGTCAGCCACCAATTGTGCAAGTTCTCCCACTTAAAAAGATGAGAGAGGCCTGTAATTTTCATCATAGGTACACGTCAACTATGACAGACAAAATGAGAAAAAAAAATCCAGAAAATCACATTGTAGGATTTTTAATGAATTTATTTGCAAATTATGGTGGAAAATAAGTATTTGGTCAATAACAAAAGTTTCTCAATACTTTGTTATATACCCTTTGTTGGCAATGACACAGGTCTTCACAAGGTTTTCACACACTGTTGCTGGTATTTTGGCCCATTCCTCCATGCAGATCTCCTCTAGAGCAATGATGTTTTGGGGCTGTCGCTGGGCAACACGGACTTTCAACTCCCTCCAAAGATTTTCTATGGGGTTGTGATCTGGAGACTGGCTAGGCCACTCCAGGACCTTGAAATGCTTCTTACGAAGCCACTCCTTCGTTACCCGGGCGGTGTGTTTGGGATCATTGTCATGCTGAAAGACCCAGCCACGTTTCATCTTCAATGCCCTTGCTGATGGAAGGAGGTTTTCACTCAACGGGCCTGGACATGTACTGGCTTAAGCAGGGGGACACGTCTCGCACTGCAGGATTTGAGTCCCTGGCGGCGTAGTGTGTTACTGATGGTAGGCTTTGTTACTTTGGTCCCAGCTCTCTGCAGGTCATTCACTAGGTCCCCCCGTGTGGTTCTGGGATTTTTGCTCTCCGTTCTTGTGATCATTTTGACCCCACGGGGTGAGATCTTGCGTGGAGCCCCAGATCGAGGGAGATTATCAGTGGTCTTGTATGTCTTCCATTTCCTAATAATTGCTCCCACAGTTGATTTCTTCAAACCAAGCTGCTTACCTATTGCAGATTCAGTCTTCCCAGCCTGGTGCAGGTCTACAATTTTGTTTCTGGTGTCCTTTGACAGCTCTTTGGTCTTGGCCATAGTGGAGTTTGGAGTGTGACTGTTTGAGGTTGTGGACAGGTGTCTTTTATACTGATAACAAGTTCAAACAGGTGCCATTAATACAGGTCACGAGTGGAGGACAGAGGAGCCTCTTAAAGAAGAAGTTACAGGTCTGTGAGAGCCAGAAATCTTGCTTGTTTGTAGGTGACCAAATACTTATTTTCCACCATAATTTGCAAATAAATTCATTAAAAATCCTACAATGTGATTTTCTGAAATTTTTCCCCTCAATTTGTCTGTCATAGTTGATGTGTACATATGATGAAAATTACAGGCCTCTCTCATCTTTTTAAGTGGGAGAACTTGCACAATTGGTGGCTGACTAAATACTTTTTTCCCCCACTGTACATATGAGAGCTGAGGTACGGTTGGGGGAAGGGCAGCCTTTACAGTAGTGGTATCTTCATACAGTACATCAGGGAGTAGCTTGCTGCTTCATCTGAAAGCTTGGATAGTCTAGGTCAGGAATGTACAACTACGGCCCTGGAAGCCCACATTGTCTACTGGTCTCTATAGTCTTTTGAATTGTCTTGTAGTCTGAGACTTAGAAACGCCCAGGTAACCAGTCGAGTTAAATATCTGGCGAATCAAAGATACTAATTGATCTATGAGGTAAAGGAAAAGCTACCAGACTAGAGTTGATCATCCCTGGGTTGAGTAGAAAGAGACATGTCTCAAGTCCCTGTCAGTCTGTTTATCTGTCAGTTTATCTGTCCGTCTCAAAGCATTGATATTTCCATAAGCACTGAGTAGTATGTGTTAGTGAGGTTTAAGAGGTGTGTACTGATTGAAGTTACAGCATTGCTATGCCAGTTATACTTATATACTGTTGGATACTAGAATGTCCTTTAGATAGATATGTGTCATATAGATAGATACTCTTCTGCATTCCAGGGTTGGACTCAATTCGAATTGAAGGCAGTCAATTCAGGAAGTGATTTGAATTTAAAATCCGCAAATTAAAAAACTTCACATAAATAGCTTCTCCTTTACAGTTCATTAAGAAGTCATTAAAAATAGATGCACCTTTTTTAATCATTGAATTGTAATTTCAGTTTACTTCCTGAATAGACTGCCGAATTGAGCCCAACCCTGCTGCATTCACTCAAAGCATTCATTATACAATAAATACAGTGTAAAGGTATGAGACTAAATCTATCAGATTATGATGAAGATATGAAGGATATGAAGTCTGTATGCCAATGCATACAACACACACTAAGATGAAGCCACTGGATTCAGATAATTGACAAACACACTCGAGCTGTCCATGTGTAAAACGACTATAGAGTAGTGACTGGTGAGTTGGAGATGTAGTGAGAGCAGCAAATAAAAGGCCAGATCACTTATCAATTTGATTCATGATCAACCTTATCTATAGTAACGTTTGACTATCTGTTTTCTCTTGGTTATCTATCTTTCTATCTATCTCAGTTAAATCAATCTATATTCATATACCTATATATTATGTATGTATATTTATACAGTCAAATAGTTATCATTTTTAAACTGACTATTAATTGTAGTGGGCACATGTCAAACACACATACAGAGAACAGGCGATAGAGGTGAGAGATCAATAGGGGTGAAAGGTCAAATAGAACACAGAAAACGGCTACATTTCACTATGGTACTACGTTACATAACAGGGGCTACGCGCCATTGCTCCAATACTCTACTATGGCTCCCTTCACCGGTTAGCCTGGCGGCAAGGTCTGAGACGAAGGAGTTGGCTAGAGCAGAAACCGACCTGGCTACCAGGCTATACATCTTCCCATGGTGACTGCTGATCTGAAAGTGTCAGGATAAACTGAATGCATGGGTTGCATGTTTCGTCACAATATTGTTTTTAACGTTCGTTTGGACTGATGATGCCCGACTGAGCATTCTACTCAATGCATCGTCAATGAGCGCTGATGAAGATTTCATCAAAAGTGCATTACAGTGGCTTGGAAATACAATGACATTCAAAAAGAGGCAAATCATTATTAGGAAAACCTTTCGTCATAATTTTGATGTCACCAGATTTACTTTAGATGCAGTATAACGTTAGCTAAGTAGCTGAAATTGAGGGGAGGCCACTGGATTGTAGCTAGCTAACGTTACTAGCTATTTTTGACGAACTTTGCTAGCTAATGACATTACCATCTGTCTAAAGTAAATTTGACGACATTATCATGCTGGCAAGGTTGTTTCCTACTACATATTTGACTACTTTAGCAACGTCACCGTATTTCCAGGCACTATAGTGTAATTTAGACTAAACAGTAGTTAGCCTCAGTTATCACCACTTTAGGGCAACGCCGATAGAGGGCGGTTTGAGAACGTTCATAACAATGGCATGACGCGACCGAGTGACGGAGATGCAACCTATGAATAGAAAGCTATGGTGTAAACTCTACAAAGCTTAATCCTTCTCAGATCAGTGGTCACCAAAGAGAGGAGATGACGAATGGAGGACATTTAAAGGGATAGTTCACACCAAGATAAGTGTTTGTCCGAAGTTTTCGAACTTCAAAAGTGGTCTGAAGTCATGCTGGGTCCATATTCCACGCCATCTGGTGAGCTAAATAAAATCTTCATTAAATCCCCCTAATTAGATGGCGCAATTCTTTAGGGATTGAGTTTTGCAGATTTCTCTCAGTGCATATAGTGGGATCTACACAACAGATGGTGCGGAGTAACGACTGAACTAAATCACTGAGACCAGAGATCATCAACTAGATTCAGCCGCGGATGGTCAGGGGGCTGGAACATAATTACAAATAATTTGTAGACTACAAATTGACCGCAAGAAGCCCATACAGATATAACATTTGACTAAAACATAATCCTTTCAAACCTTGCTTAGATTTGTAAACAATCACGTTTCTATTATGTGTGGGAATACTTTGGAACAGATTTCCTAAATTTGCTGCTGATTTTTGGTCTTATGTCCAACAAGTAACCCTAACCCTTTGCTCAGAAAACTTGGGGGGCCAAATAAAATCACAGGCCGCCAGTTGGGGAACCCTGACTTATGACTTTGGACCACTTTAGAGGTATAAAAACGTGATTTCAACTTAGATTTGGGGGTGAACTATTTCTCTGAGAGCATTGGGACTTCGCCACAGCCTCTCAATGGTTGCCTAAATACATTATAGCTTTATGACTTCATTTTCCCTCCCCCAGATATATTAAAACAATCAAAACTCTGATCAGGCGTCTGAAATCACATGATCAGGGAGGCGTAGCCAATGGGCACGAGCCCCTCTCGGTCTCCCTGACGACAGCGAATCCAGTCGTGATCGACACCCCCTAAAACCACTAACTCCTCCCCTTTTCGGAAGCTTAGCTCCGCCCCTGTGCCAGAGTGGTCGCATAGTGTTCTGACTGACCTGAGAAAGAGAGAAAAATAAGTGATACTGCTGTAAAAAAAGTCTCATAAGAATGACATAACAGTCATAATAGACAGTCATGACAACTGAACTGATGTCTGAACTGAACAAACTAAACATGTAATCTAGATATCTTTCCTAATTTTTACGATACCTGAGGGGTCTTGGGTTGTCCCATGTCTCTTCCGTCTCTCTCTCTACCACCTCTTCTACTTGCTGGGGCTCCAGCGCCCTCCTCTGGTTAGCGCTGGAACTGCTGCTCACCATCCGGGTCAGAACAGACACCCCTGGAGACAACCACTGAGACGGACGTCTAGGGAGGGAGAGAGATACATCAATAATAAGAGTAAGATACTTAAACGGTATAGTATCATACAACTCTATCACACAAACACTTACAGACACACCAGCTCACCTGGTTGAAAGTGTGGGTATCGTGGGGTTATTGGAGGCTCCAAACAGCCGTCCCAAACCCCAGGGGACCGCCAATGCTCCATCGACCTGAGGAGGGTCACTCCTGGTCTGGGGCTCTGGAGGGTCTCTGGATGTCCCCTCCTGGTTCTGGTTCTGTACTGCAGACAGGCTGAGTTCAGCCAGGTTCTGGCCCAGCTTGCCCCCCCAGCGTACCACAGCCCCCCATCCCTGCTGGATCACCTAGGGAGAGAATAACAGCTCAGAAAAGTGCTGTGTGGCACGGACACTCACACATGCATTCAAACACACACACACACACGAATACACACACTTCAGGGAAAAAAGAGCCATTGAATTGTGCTCACCTGTCCTGCCTGTTGGGAGAGACTGGCCTCCTCAACATTAGGAGGTGCTAGCTCCCTAATTTCTTTCTCCTGAACCCACATCAGCTGAGGACTCGTCTCCGCAAGACCCCCAGAGACCTTCGCAGGCCCCACGCTGAGACTCGCTGGCTTCAGTGACTCCACCAACCCCGAGTTGGCCAGGGACGACGAGCTTGCATTACGATTGGTCACCTCGGGTTCCACACTCCCAAAGTCCAGCTCTGATAGACTCTCGAGATAACTGCTGCCCCTGCCTTGGGAAGCGGACCCCCGGGGCGAAAGCCTGAATCCCAGGTCCTGATTGGGTGGGCTGAGGATCTCTGGGCTGTGATTGGAAGGCTCCAGGTGGTGGTGCTGGAAGAGCAGGTCGAGGTTAAGGGTCAGGAGACTGAGGGGCTGCAGCAGGAGGAGGAGCTCCTCAAACAGAGGCTGGCAGGAAGTCAACGACAAGCGCATGAAGGAGGAGGGCCGGTAGAACGTCACCAACACATCTGACAGAGAGAGAGGGAGGTGAAGGAGAGAGAAAGAGACGGAGGGGTGGGGGAGAGAGAGGGGTGGAGGGAGGAGAGATAAATAATGTTATAACATATTAATATTGAAACGGCTAGATTGCGGACATGAACTTTAGGCTTCAGAGACTTACCACTGCATGACTGGAGATGGGACAGCCAGAAATCCAGAAGCTTGATGCTGAACAAGAGAGAGAAGAAGCAGGTGAGAATTGGAATTTAAAAAGTCAAACAGAAAAACCCTAGGAAAGAAGAGCCAGGTCTTACTTGAGGAGGCCGAGGAGGAAGGCGTTGAACCTGTGTTTGTTCTGCCTGAGCTGGGGCAGCTCTCCTATTCTAGCCTGTAGGCTGTACAGGGACTGAGTGCTGGGCCCTGGAGGGACAGAAGGGGAACACAGATCAGAGAAAGAAAACACTTAGGCTTTGGCACAGTGAAACAAATCACTCATGTTACCTTTGACCTCAATTGACTGAAATTGAAATTGAAATTAACAAGTACTGAGTCAATGGAATAACCCTGATCACCATAATAGTGAGAAGGAGAGAATAAGGGGGAATAGAGGAGGGGAGAGAGTGATAATCAGAGAGAGAGAGAGAGAAGGATGACTCAACACTGCAGAATAATGAGTGCCAGACTGGAGCGAGAGAGGAGAGGAGGAGAGAGAGACTGAAAGTACTATGAACCCACATGATGTCTGGGAGGGTGAGAGAGATACATATTGGAGAGAGGGAAAGAGGAAGAGAGATAGAGAGATTGGCTATGTACGTCCATAATATCTGAGAAAGAGAAATAGAGAGCGATGGATATAGAGAGAGATATATAAATAGATGGAAAGGGAGGGGGTATAACAACCATAGCCCTCCTATGCTGTCTATGCTCTCTTGCCACCCACCTCTGTACTGCGCTCCAGAGTTCCTACCTGGCCTGGTGGAGGCCTGGACCAGTCCCCAGGCTGAGTTTGGCCTCCTGCCCGAGATCAAATCACTCTGGTGGGGCTTGAGGCCGTCGGAGAGCAGGCTCCGCAGGGCGGGGCACAAACACTGCAGCACCAGCCGACCCAGAGACGGATTCACACTGCTGTCTCCTGATAGAGCCTGGAAAGGGGAGGAGGAAGGAGAGTGGCAAAATACAGGAGGAGATAAATAGAGGAGGAGAGAGAGGGAAGAGGGGATAAATAGAGGAAGAGAGAGAGGGAAGATAGGGGATAAATAGAGGAGGAGAGAGAGGGAAGATAGGGGATAAATAGAGGAGGAGAGAGAGGGAAGATAGGGGATAAATAGAGGAGGAGAGAGAGGGAAGAGGGGATAAATAGAGGAGGAGAGAGAGGGAAGATAGGGGATAAATAGAGGAGGAGAGAGAGGGAAGATAGGGGATAAATAGAGGAGGAGAGAGAGGGAAGATAGGGGATAAATAGAGGAGGAGAGAGAGGGAAGAGGGGATAAATAGAGGAGGAGAGAGAGGGAAGATAGGGGATAAATAGAGGAGGAGAGAGAGGGAAGATAGGGGATAAATAGAGGAGGAGAGAGAGGGAATAGGGGATAAATAGAGGAGGAGAGAGAGGGAAGATAGGGGATAAATAGAGGAGGAGAGAGAGGGAATAGGGGATAAATAGAGGAGGAGAGAGCGGGAAGAGGGGATAAATAGAGGAGGAGAGAGCGGGAAGAGGGGACAAATAGAGGAGGAGAGAGCGGGAAGAGGGGATAAATAGAGGAGGAGAGAGAGGGAATAGGGGATAAATAGAGGAGGAGAGAGAGGGAAGATAGGGGATAAATAGAGGAGGAGAGAGAGGGAAGATAGGGGATAAATAGAGGAGGAGAGAGAGGGAAGATAGGGGATAAATAGAGGAGGAGAGAGAGGGAAGAGGGGATAAATAGAGGAGGAGAGAGAGGGAAGATAGGGGATAAATAGAGGAGGAGAGAGAGGGAATAGGGGATAAATAGAGGAGGAGAGAGTGGGAAGAGGGGATAAATAGAGGAGGAGAGAGCGGGAAGAGGGGATAAATAGAGGAGGAGAGAGAGGGAAGAGGGGATAAATAGAGGAGGAGAGAGAGGGAAGATAGGGGATAAATAGAGGAGGAGAGAGAGGGAAGATAGGGGATAGATAGAGGAGGAGAGAGAGGGAAGAGGGGATAAATAGAGGAGGAGAGAGAGGGAAGATAGGGGATAAATAGAGGAGGAGAGAGAGGGAAGATAGGGGATAAATAGAGGAGGAGAGAGAGGGAAGATAGGGGATAAATAGAGGAGGAGAGAGAGGGAATAGGGGATAAATAGAGGAGGAGAGAGAGGGAAGATAGGGGATAAATAGAGGAGGAGAGAGAGGGAAGAGGGGATAAATAGAGGAGGAGAGAGAGGGAAGATAGGGGATAAATAGAGGAGGAGAGAGAGGGAAGAGGGGATAAATAGAGGAGGAGAGAGAGGGAAGATAGGGGATAAATAGAGGAGGAGAGAGAGGGAAGAGGGGATAAATAGAGGAGGAGAGAGAGGGAAGAGGGGATAAATAGAGGAAGAGAGAGAGGGAAGAGGGGATAAATAGAGGAGGAGAGAGAGGGAAGATAGGGGATAAATAGAGGAGGAGAGAGAGGGAAGAGGGGATAAATAGAGGAGGAGAGAGAGGGAAGATAGGGGATAAATAGAGGAGGAGAGAGAGGGAAGATAGGGGATAAATAGAGGAGGAGAGAGAGGGAAGATAGGGGATAAATAGAGGAGGAGAGAGAGGGAAGATAGGGGATAAATAGAGGAGGAGAGAGAGGGAAGATAGGGAATAAATAGAGGAGGAGAGAGAGGGAAGATAGGGGATAAATAGAGGAGGAGAGAGAGGGAAGATAGGGGATAAATAGAGGAGGAGAGAGAGGGAAGAGGTGATAAATAGAGGAGGAGAGAGAGGGAAGAGGGGATAAATAGAGGAGGAGAGAGAGGGAAGAGAGGAGAGGGAGAAATAGGGGAGGGAAGAGAGGAGAGGGGGAGAAATAGAGGAGGAGAGAGAGGGAAGAGAGGAGAATAGAGGAGGAGAGAGAGGGAAGGGAGAGAGGGGAGGAGAGAGAGGAGAATGGAGTGGAGAATAGAGGAGGAGAGAGAGGTAAGAGAGAAGAGGGTTTTATGGATTGGAGGGGAAAAGTAGAGAAGGATGAAAACAGAGAGGGGGAAACAAGAGAGAAGAGAAAAGGAGTAGAGTAGAGAGAAATGTGGGGGAAAGAGAGATGTGGAAGGATGGTGTTAGTACACAGAGGTTCTGACTACTGAGCCAAAGATAGGGATATCTGAAGACAATCTAGCACCTTGTTAATGGAGGCAGACTAGGGGAGAGGAAGAGGAGAGAGAGAAAGAGAGACAGATATTTCCAGTTATTCAATGGATGATTCATAAATTATATGGATATAGAGCCACTAACAGGCTGTTTGAGCCATCAAGTTTGAGCCATCAAGTGTCACAAGTCATTAAGTTCCAATGAGCTGAATGCAACCACCGCTGCTATAGACCTAAGTCTAATTTCAGAGACACGGATACAGAAATCCTATAAGGCAATGAAGAGTCTTTTGGGAGATTGAGCTGGTTGATCTCTTTATGTCTGTCTGTTTTTCACTTTGCTTTGCCTGTCGGTGTGGAAACCCTGTCATAGCAACAGTTTGACAATACGTCATTAGGAGCGGTAGCTAGGTATTATAAACGCGGGGTGGAGGTTTGCACTGATTGGATTACCTCCCCTGATCTAAAACCAAAATGTGAAATCGGAGGAAGATGATTGGCCCTCATATTTCTCATAATTGAAATGAATATACTTTATTGATCCACAGAGGAGAAACTGAGTTTGCTACCAGCATCAGACAAAGGCAAACACAGTAGAAACAAACAGGCATGCATTCAGAAATACATAATTAAAGTATATACATAATGATTAAAAACTCAAGCCCATTTTCCATATCTTGCATAATGTGGTGTGTACATCGTGTTATTGAAGAGACAGTGTTAAACATCGTGTTAAACACAGAGACAGTGGAAACTGACCTTCTGCACCAGGGTCCGTGAGGAGCTGAACTGAGCCAAAATGGCCTCTACTGCCACACTGACTGCACTGACCAGAGCTGTGGACGGGAACAGTTACACAGTTATACACACACAAACATAATGTCTCTAACAGTGTAAATGTACATGAATAAATGTACTGTATATCACAGACTGTTTATAAATATACATGTAGGCTATATATGGTCCTGTGTGGCTCAGTTGGTAGAGCATGGCGCTTGCAACGCCAGGGTTGTGGGTTTGATTCTCACGGAGGACCAGTACAAAAATGTATGCACTTACTGCTGTAAGTCGCTCTGGATAAGAGTGTCTGCTAAATGACTAAAATGTCAAATGTAAATATATACAGGTATATCATACCTCTTTTTTCCAGCAGGCACAGAGAGGACAGCCCTAGGCCTCTCAGAGGGGCCTTCACGTCATCGCCCATCCAGGAAGTCCCGCCCCTCTGTACAGAGCCGGCGAATGAGACGCTACGAACCGCTGAGATTAACAGAGATAGAGGAAGGATCACTTACTCTACTCTAATCAGTGGTGGACTCACAGAGAGGAATAGCAATGTTACTTGGTATTTCTGTGTTACTGTTTCAGTATTAGTGATATTAGTTGTTGTAGCAGTTAGTTAAAGCAGTGGTAGAGTAGCAGTACTATCAGTAGTAGTGTAGTAGTAATAGCATAGTGATAGCACAGTGATAGCATAGCTTAGTTTGTTGAAACATCCCAGTCAATCTTTTTCACTGAATCTAAAATGATTGTCTTGTACACTTTGCTTTTCCAATATTCTACGCAGGACATCGTCCATTCTGAGGGTGATACATTATGTAAATGGGAAGCGGATGCATTAACCTTGACAGACACAGGAAACATAAAACCCCCTAAGGGAGAAGAGAGCCATGCAGAAGTCAGGTATCAGTCACAGATTGGTGGCACCTTAATTGGGGAGGACGGGCTAGTGGTAATGGCTGGAGAGGAATGAGTGGAATGGTATCAAATACATCAAACACATGGTTTCCATGTGTTTGGATGCCATTCCATTAGCTCAGTTCAAGCCATTATTATGAGCCGTCCTCCCCTCAGCAGCCTCCTGTGGTATCAGTAAGGTGTGAGAACATTCCTTAATCTGACCTCATGATAGCCACTTATATAAATGCAGCAGGAAACATATAGACACTATAGAAGGTTAGTGTTCAGCCTAGTTTATAGCCATTCACCACTACATTAAACACATCATGTATAGTCATACCCAAACACACGCACGTACACCAATGCATTCATGCACACACTAAAGCGTGATAATAATCGTCACAGTGATTATCATGGTTCAACAGAAGCTGAAGGTCATAGCTTCATTAAGGTGAGAGTGAAAATCAGAGGTGTCTATTTCAGCACTCCATGCAACACAGACACAACAACAACAGCAGGGACAGACAGACTACAGACAGACTGACAGACAGGGAGATAGAGATATACAGTGAGGGAAAAAAGTATTTGATCCCCTGCTGATTTTGTACATTTGCCCAATGACAAAGACATGATCAGTCTATCATTTTAATGGTAGGTTTATTTGAACAGTGAGAGACAGAATAACAACAACAAAATCCAGAAACATGCATGTCAAAAATGTAATAAATTGATTTGCATTTTAATGAGGGAAATAAGTATTTGACCCCTCTGCAAAACATGACTTAGTACTTGGTGGCAAAACCCTTGTTGGCATTCACAGAGGTCAGACGTTTCTTGTAGTTGGCCACCAGGTTTGCACACATCTCAGGAGGGATTTTGTTCCACTCCTCTTTGCAGATCTTCTCCAAGTCATTTGGCAACTCGAACCTTCAGCTCCCTCCACAGATTTTCTATGGGATTAAGGTCTGGAGATTGGCTAGGCCACTCCAGGACCTTAATGTGCTTCTTCTTGAGCCACTCCTTTGTTGCCTTGGCCGTGTGTTTTGGGTCATTGTCATGCTGGAATACCCATCCACAACCCATTTTCAATGCCCTGGCTGAGGGAAGGAGGTTCTCACCCAAGATTTGATGGTACATGGCTCCGTCCATCGTCCCTTTGATGCGGTCCCCTTAGCAGAAAAACACCCCCAAAGCATAATCTTTCCACCTCCATGTTTGACGGTGGGGATGGTGTTCTTGGGGTCATAGGCAGCATTCCTCCTCCTCCAAACACGGCGAGTTGAGTTGATGCCAAAGAGCTCGATTTTGGTCTCATCTGACCACAACACTTTCACCCAGTTCTCCTCTGAATCATTCAGATGTTCATTGGCAAACGTCAGACGGCCCTGTATATGTGCTTTCTTGAGCAGGGGGACCTTGCGGGCGCTGCAGGATTTCAGTCCTTCACGGCGTAGTGTGTTACCAATTGTTTTCTTGGTGACTATGGTCCCAGCTGCCTTGAGATCATTGACAAGATCCTCCCGTGTAGTTCTGGGCTGATTCCTCACCGTTCTCATGATCATTGCAACTCCACGAGGTGAGATCTTGCATGGAGCCCCAGGCCGAGGGAGATTGACAGTTCTTTTGTGTTTCTTCCATTTGCGAATAATCGCACCAACTGTTGTCACCTTCTCACCAAGCTGCTTGGTGATGATCTTGTAGCCCATTCCAGCCTTGTGTAGGTCTACAATCTTGTCCCTGACATCCTTGGAGAGCTCTTTGGTCTTGGCCATGGTGGAGAGTTTGGAATCTGATTGATTGATTGCTTCTGTGGACAGGTGTCTTTTATTCAGGTAACAAACTGAGATTAGGAGCACTCCCTTTAAGAGTGTGCTCATAATCTCAGCTCGTTACCTGTATAAAAGACACCTGGGAGCCAGAAATCTTTCTGATTGAGAGGGGCTCAAATACTTATTTCCCTCATGAAAATGCAAATAAATGTATAACATTTTTGACATGCGTTTTTCTGGATTTGTTTGTTGTTATTCTGTCTCTCACTGTTCAATTAAACCTACCATTAAAATTATAGACTGATCATTTCTTTGTCAGTGGGCAAACGTACAAAATCAGCAGGGGATCAAATACTATTTTTCCCTCACTGTAGATATACACACAGACAGACAGACTACAGACAGACAGGGAGACAGACTGACTAACTGACTGGGAGATAGATATATAGATATACACACAGATGGACAGACAGACTACAGACAGACAGGGAGACAGACTGACTAACTGACAGGGAGATAGCGATATAGATATATAGACACACTCAGACAGACTAACAGAGTGACAGACAGGCGAGCAGGATGTTAGACAGGGGGAGGGAGTGTGAGAGAGCGAGAGAGAGAGAGAGAGAGAGAGCTCTTACTCAGCGCGGGCGGCAGCGGCGGAGCCTGGATGAGTTTTGGGGGATCTAGGGTTTTCTTGGGGGGGATAGGGGGGTAGAGGAAGGGGTAGTAGAGGGGTGCGGCCAAGGCAGGGAGGGTATGAGAGCGGGGGAACAGGGGTGAGCTGAGGCAGGATGTGTCCAGGCCTGGAGGGGGGGCTCCAGAGCGATGGGGGGGGTCGAGAGCCCCGATGGGGGAGAGGCGGGGAGGGGCGCCCCTGTGGAGGGGGCAGTTTTTGGGGTGGTAGAGGTACCAGGTGGGGAGGGGAGGGAGATCTTTAGAGGTTCTGTTCTGGCCAAGGCAAGAGGTGTATGTGTGTTTGTCTGAGATAGGGCCGTACAGCAGGTCGATGTCAGTGTGTTTGTTGGAGTGTGTGTGTGTGTCCGTGCGACCGAGGGAGCCAACGGTGTGTGTTTTGGCGTATGCCATCATCATCGCATCAATGTTTTTATATGGGGTGGTGCAGCCTTGAGTGTGTGTGTCATTGCTGACGAGTGTGTGTGAGCCGGTGTGTGTGTGAGTCTGTTTATCAGTGGCGGTAGCAGTGCAGTAGAGGGAGTCAAAGTTAGTGATGGAGTCAGAGCCAAAGCCATACTCCATCTTTTCTTTAGTCTTGGAGTCATTCACATAACGATACACACTATCAACGTTGCTCTTGAAGTCATTTCCAAAACGATGTGCAGAGTCTAGGCCTCCATCCTTCTTAAAATAGTCACTATAGCTATATCCGGAATCAATATTCTTAGAATCAGTTCCATGGCTGTCTTCATTTAAATCTGTGTGAGTGTATTGTGTAGCAAAGGGGTTAGATGACTGGGTAGTGTAGGGGTTAGGGGCCGTGGCTGTAGACTGGGTAGTATAGGGTTTAGGGCCCGTAGCTGTGGACTGGGTAGTGTAGGGGTTAGGGCCCGTGGCTGTGGACTGGGTAGTGTAGGGATTAGGGCCCGTGGCTGTGGACTGGGTAGTGTAGGGGTTAGGGCCTGTGGCTGTGGACTGGGTAGTGTAGGGGTTAGGGCCCGTGGCTGTGGACTGGGTAGTGTAGGGGTTAGGGCCTGTGGCTGTGGACTGGGTAGTGTAGGGGTTAGGGCCTGTGGCTGTGGACTGGGTAGTGTAGGGGTTAGGGCCCGTGGCTGTGGACTGGGTAGTGTAGGGGTTAGGGCCTGTGGCTGTGGACTGGGTTTCAGTGTGGCTGTGAGGTTGTGTCCTGGGGGCCGGTCTCGTATGAGCACCACAGTATCCTGGGCGGTAAGGGGGGATTGCAGAGTGAAGGAAATAGGAGGAGGGCTGGGAGTGGGACTGGGCCAGGGAGAGAGGGGGTGAGGACACTGCCCAGTCGAAAGGGGCACAGGGCAGGAGGGGAGAAGAAGAGGAGTATGAGTGTAACAGGGGCAGGTTGGGGCAGAAATGGGGATTTGAAGGGGACAAGGTTTTTTTTCAGGAGGTAGGGGTGTGAGTAAGAGGTGCGGGTAGGTGGTGTGTTTGTGTGGGGGGGGGGTAGTTGGGGTCAGAAGGGGGGGTAGTTGGGGGCAGGTAGGGGTAGTTGGGGGGTAGTTGGGGGCAGGTAGGGGTAGTTGGGGTGTAGTTGGGGGCAGGTAGGGGTAGTTGGGAGATAGTTGGGGGCAGGTAGGGGTAGTTGGGAGGTAGTTGGGGGCAGGTAGGGGTAGTTGGGAGGTAGTTGGGGGCAGGTAGGGGTAGTTGGGGTGTAGTTGGGGGCAGGTAGGGGTAGTTGGGAGATAGTTGGGGGCAGGTAGGGGTAGTTGGGAGATAGTTGGGGGCAGGTAGAGGTAGTTGGGAGGTAGTTGGGGGCAGGTAGGGGGGTAGTTGGGGGCAGGTAGTGGTAGTTGGGAGCAGGAGGACAAGCGAAAGCAGAGAGGAGGGGAAGGTAAAGGAGAAGCAGAGCCATGGACAAACGTTAGAAGGACGGATGGGACGGAGGGATGAGAACAACAAGGAGAGGAGTAAAAATGTATGTTGCAAATAAATTGGGAGGAGAGAGAGAGAGAGATGGAGAGAATGTTAGTGTCTGTTGAGAGAAGAATGCAATGTAAACCAGTAGATCCCCACCACACCACAACATGCAGTAATGCAGTACATCACCCAGTATCCACACAACAACATATGTTCAGTAGTCTGACCCAACAGATGCACACAGACTGACCACAATACATGACAGAGTCAATGGAGGTGGATTTAATGAACAGAGGAGTCAAAGTTCAGATTTAGAGAAGCCTTTCTCTTTTGTTTCCTACTCTCAGTCTCACAGTCGTTCACCATTATTTCAACCACACCCAAACCTTATATCTCACCATCAAACAGTTAGGCTATGGCATTTCCCCTCTAGTATTTCCAGTGGTTTAAGTTAGTGGTTTCACGTTCTACTCTTCCGTCAGAGTGTATTCTGTATTATAAAACGTATAGGTGCAGGTGACTGGCGAAGGTGAGGGTATCGCTGGCCATAGCTAGTCTAGTTCTTCTGCTGTTCTAGCAGTTCTCTCTCTCTCTATCTTCACCTCTCTCTCTCTCACTTTTTATTTTCCTCTCTCTACAGAGCAGTACAGAGTACCGTTGGTTACGCTGAGTCAGCCTATATAGAGTTCTGTTCCTGCCTGGCTGCACACTGTCTATCTCTCTGTCTCCTTGGAGATTATTGGATAATAGCCTGTGCTGATTAGAACTCCATTATGCACAGAAATACATTGTCTCATTTAATATCACTGTGAAAGAGAGATAGAGGCTACACAGAATGTGTGTTAACTACCATACCTTGGTTTAGCCTTGAGTTGATCTGACTGTCTCTCAGATGCAGCCACACATTACACTTCCTGTTTTTTTGCACTACTGTGAAACAAGTCTCTACCATTGGTTGATAGATGGAGCCCCTCCCTTTTGGTTCTTAAAGCTGTACACGCACATGTGACAAATAGTCCGGTCTGTATTTTGTTTTACAGTCTGTGGGTAGAAGTTGCCCCTACATAACATAGGATCAGTTTATCCTACTGCTGTGACAAGTTGACCACACATAACTCCTTCTACGTTGACAAATACCATACAACTTAGCTTTTACATACACACACAGAGGGAAGCACACTACACGCACACACGCACATTCAGCATGTCTCCTGAAATGTACATTGTGACTTTGATTCGAAATATATATATATTTTAGACAATAATCACATAATGGAATTAATTAATGTAAATTGTTATCAAAACAATAAAGCTGTGTAATTAAAATACAGATTAATAGAGGTATTCAGCCCTTCAGCCTATGTAACTAAGAACCACTCTAAAGGTAGCCAATAATATGAGTTATCGGATCTGAGCTGAATCGCAGACACTCTGGGAAGGGGAGAACAGTCTGGACAAAAGAAAGGAAGATGGAAGATAGAAGAGAGGTGAAAGGAGTGTGTGAGCGGTCAAGGACAGAAGAGAGAGAGAGGAGGAGGTAGGCAGCAAAAAATGTACCGATGACTCAGCAGATAGAGGAGAGAGAGAGGGAAGAATAGAGGGAAGGGGAAACAGAGAGAAGGGGGTACAGTGTATAAACAGAGAAAAGATTAGAAAGAGAATCAGTGAGGAGGAAAGAGACAGAAAGAAGGGGAGACAGAGGGAGAGAGATACAGAGTGTATCTCTGTCTCCCTCTCTGAGGGAAGGAGAGAACTATAGAAAGGGAGTAATGTAGAGTTAGCAGAATAGGGAGAGAGTAACAGAGAGAAAAACTGCAAGAGAGGGAGAGCTAGAGGGAGATAAAGAGAGAGAGATAGAGAGAGGGAGGTAGATGGAGGGAGGGAGGGAGGGAGGGAGGGATAGCTGTGGGTACTCCATTACTTCCCCCCGGTCTGCAGATTGGATGAATAATTTAATAAGGTAGTGATGACATCACACCAGGCCCACAGGAAGCACTGAAGAGATTCCACCATCTCTCTCCCTCTTTGTCTCCCTCTTTGTCTCCCTCTCTGTCTCCCTCTCTGTCTCCCTCTCTGTCTCCCTCTCTGTCTCCCTCTCTGTCTCCCTCTCTTTACACTCATCTGTCCATCCCTGAAAAAGAATGAGTGCAGCCCATCTAATCCTATCGCTCTCCTTTCCATCTATCTGTCCATCCTAGATAGAAAACATAGATGCTGCACCCATCTCTGTATGTATCTCTCTCTTGTTCCCCCTTCTTTCTCTTTCCCTCTTCTCTGGAATGCAGAGAAATCTCCCCCTGTGTTTTTGTCATCCTTCTCTCTGCTGGTTTAGTTTTTATTCCCAAGAGAGGACACAGTTTCAGATGTGGTGTTGTGTGCATAATATTAGATGGAAGGTGGCTTCAGTGAATACTGTAGTTTGTTACTACCTCCACATTTTAACCCCAAATCAGCACCTCACAGTCAGCAACTAGGCCTATAGTCATCATCATGACCATCATCATCATCTAACTCACCTGTAGTTCTTGACTCCCAGGTTCTTCCTCCATCAGCTGTTCCTCTCACCTCCACCTCTTCTTCCTCTACCTCTTCTTTCCTCTTTTCTCCCTCATCTTTTCTCTGTCCATCCATCCTCCATAGGTTCCCTTCACTGGCTGAGCACCCAATCCGCTGCGAGGGACACAGCTCGGGCTGTCCAATCGCATCCTCTGCTTTCTGGAACATTTCCCTAAAAGCAGCCAATGAGGTGAGGGGAGGTGGTTGCAGGAAGGCGGCCTGGGCCTGGGAGGTGTACTCCCATTGGATCCCGTCGCTGTCCATCTTTTCCCTCCTCCACTTGAGGTTGTAGAGGAAGTCAGGGTCAGGGGTTATGACTGTGGGGTCAGGATCTGGTTCAGTTATTAGCTGGTAGGCCGGGGAGCTGTGTTTGCTACGGTTACGCAGTTCCTTGAAGGTCATCACTTTTGAACCTGACCCTGACGTTGACCCAGATGATGACGTTGACCCGGAAGTAGATTTCTTCAGGGTTTCTTCATTGGATTTTCTAACTTCCAAGGGCGAGGGCAGGGGCATGTTTTCACCATCGGGGGAGAAGGCCATGAGCCAATCAAATCGCTCAGGGCGTAAAGAGTTGGCGAGAAGGGTGCAGACTTTGAGGGGGGGAAGGGTAGGGGGGACAGGGGGTAAGGGACGCGGGGGAGGAGGGGGAGGAGATTCCGAGAGCACAGGGGAATATTTGAAAGTCTCGAAGCTAACATTGTTAGAGGTGTTGGTATTGCCAGTGCTGTAGTAGGGGTCAGATGCTAGGCTAACGTTAGCCCCAAACCCACTGTTTCTCTTCCTCCTTCTCGCCATGTCAGTGAAAGACGTTGTTCTAAACACATCTCTGCTCTCCACTTTCTCTCCCTCATCCTCCTTTACTCCTCCAAATATATCAGTCTCTCTATCCCTCTCCACCCCTGACCTCCCTCCGCCATCTCTCCATCCATCCACAGCCAACCCATCTATATCATACTGCTCCTTTGCCCTCTCCTCTTTTTTCCTCATCCCTCTATCCGGTGTCTGTCCAAGCCTGGAGGTGTGGTGGGTCTCCGCCTCTCCCTCCTCCTCCAGTCCCCCCACAGAGACCCCCAGCTCTGGGCTGAGTTTGAGGAGCTCAGCCTGGGTCAGTCCTGCTAGCACCAGTAGCTTACGGATCTCATCATCCAACGCATGGAAAGAGGGAGGAGGGGGGAAAGAGGGCGGGGGAGGGATGGCAGGAGGGGGGGTGGAGTTGGAGATGGAAATGGTGGGGGCAGGAGGGAGAGGAGGGGGGCGAGAGGTGGGAGGGGGGAGGGACAAGGGGGTCTTCTCGCATCCTGCTTGGAGGATGGCGAGACGCTGGGCCTCCTTACGGGCTAGGTGCCTCCTCCGAGGGGGAGGGATGGGGGGAGTGGAGGAGGGGAGGGAGAAAGGGAGAGGGGAAGATTTGTAGAGTGTAAAGTAAGGGATGGGCTGACAGGGAAGAGGAGGGGGGACGGAGGGTGGGGAAGGAGGGAGGGCCTTCTCACACCTGAAGGTGTAGAAAGTGGGGGATGAGGATGGAGAGGTGCAGACAGAGACGGAGGGGGTGATGTCACGGCTGATGTTGATGTAGGTGTGGAGTTCAGAGTTCACGCTGGCATAGCGGGCGGGGGGTTTGGGGGGTCTCGGTGGGGGCTCTATAGGCGAAGAGGTCTCCGATTCCGAGACCAGGGGCTCGTCACAGTCTGAAGGCGCTGTCAGGTCCACTCCAGCATCAGAGAACTCCTGTGAATCTCCCAGCGACCCGCCCCGGCCCTTATACAGCTTCCAAGACATATCCACGTTCCCCATCTCATCCAGAACATCAGAGAGATCCTCCTTGCCCAGATCGCCTAGATCCAGTCCCTTCTCATGGAGCCTGGAGATGTGAGCCAGCTTCACCTGCCTGTTGACACTCTCCAGTCGGTCCAGATGATCCAGTCGATCCCTCAGTAGATCCCCCTGAGGATCCCCCTCCAGGTCCCAGCGAGCCACCTGTATCACCTGGCTGAAGCGCTCCATCTTGCCAAAGTCTCCCACTGACTCCAGGAAGTCCAGGAGGCCTAGTTTGGTGACCTCTGACCCTAAGCCTGTCTGACCTTTGACCCCCAGGTAGTCGGAGGAGGAGGGGGAGGCGGGGGCGGAGGGGTAGCCCTCGTCTGGGGAGCAGGCAAGTGGAGGGGAGGAAGGGCAGCGAGAGACAGAGGGGGGGATGGGATTGAGGAGCAGGGAGGGGGGTGAACGGGAGGCTGGGTAGCGCTCAGGAACGTGAATGAGAGTGTGGTCCTGAGAGATTGACAGATCAGCGTTCCCCTCGTGGGAAGAGGACGACAGAGAGATGGAGAGATCGGCGCAGTCTGACTCCAGATCGGAGCAGGAGCTGATGGAAGTGGAGGATGAGGAGGTGGAGGAGGTCAGGGAGAGATCCAGGAGAGAGGGAGGGCAGTCGCAGCACGATGGGACCAACGTGTCATCATCATCATCATCATCATCTCCCTCCTCCTCATCATCTTCATCAACTTCAACGTCCACACTGTTTTCCTCTTCCTCCTCTCTCTCTTTCTTGTTATCCACCTCTTCCTCCGTTTCTTTCTTGTTGTCTATGACCACGTCTGTGTTCTTGTTCACATCTGCAGTCTCCTCCTCTTTTTTCCCTTTCTCCAGCTCCAGAGCATTAGGGGGGCAGGCCGGGGCCAGGGCCTGAGGCTGGGGCTTGGGCTGAGAGGGGCTGGCCTGTGCCTTGGCCTTGCCCCCTGTCCCCTCCTGTCTCTGGGGTAGCAGGGGAGGTGGTGGAGGGGGCTGAAGCTTTAGCTGCTGTCTGATGGAGATGGTGTTGTTGTTGTTGTGGTTGTGGTTGAACAGACTGTTATTGTCCTGGGGAGAATGGCCGTCGCAGCACAGACAAGGCAGGCTGGGTTCATTACAGTTGGGGTCCAGATGAGGAAGAGGAGGAGGAGGGGTGCAGTTGGACACAGCTGCTGCTGCACGGACACTTTTGGGTTTGGGTTTGGGTTTGGTCATAGAGAGGGGAGCAGTGTTTCTCTGTAAACCCAATCTGGACTGACCCAAGGGGGCACGAGGCTGGACCCCCACCCTGGTCCTGGAAGACTCGGGGGTCACTTTGGTGGCACGCCGAGGAGAGGAAGAGGAAATGGTGTTCATGTTTTTGTCTTCCCTCTGGGAAGCAGGGCCGTGTGGCTTTGGTTCCGCTGCAGTGGTGGTCCGCCTGCTTGTGTCGAAGCGACGAGGCCTCAAGGGCGGAGCGGAGGTTCGGCTAGAGGAGTGCATTTTAGGAATAATAGTTATTTATGTTTCTATAGAAACAGGGGTTCTGTTTTCTATCTAAGGGATGGAGAGATCCAAAACATGGTGGTCACATCTTGGCTTGACTCCAAAGATCCTGCAACATCAAAAGAGACATGCAGTCAATAGAGGCACAGCAGATAATAGAGATAAGAGGAGTCTGTGCTTCCATGTTCCTCTAACTGCACAAGGGACCAGCTTGTTCTTGTTCATATGAAATCTTAGAAGTTAAATCATCCCCTGGTTCATTCATTATAGCTCAATAGCTATTGGGCTTTTTCTGCTGTATAATTACCTCCTCAGTGCTGGGACTAGCTAAATTAAATCCATCTCTCCTCTCCTCAATCTTGTCCTCCCTCCCTCCCTCTCTCTATAAACAGACAGACAGACAGACACGCACACACACAGACAAACACACACACTTAAATTCAATGTCAGAGATCGAGAGGAGATCTCCATGAAAACAGTTGGCAACTAATTAAGGATTATTGTCATCCTTCAGCATCCCAGTCTACTCTGAGATTCCGCTTGATGGAGTGATGATGTTAAAGCCTTGAGAAAGGATTTACGCTCTCTCTCTCTCTGACAAATAGGTTAAGTATAGGCCAAGCAAATTGAATCGGGATGAATCAAAATGAACTATCTAAATTCGAAGGTTATTTGCATTAAAATACATTTTTACATATAGCATCGTACAAACATCTTTAGTAGACAAGATCAAATTATTTAGAGCAGAAAATCCTTAGCGGCGCAATGACTAACGTAGAGGCTGTCTTTTAAAGCCCATCCACTGCCCAGGCTAAACACACTGGTCATATTCCTCCACAGCAGCACGGTGCCCTTCACATCAAACGGGGAGAAGAAGGTAGGCCTATATAAATCATAACCTGAACAGCGCTTAGATCGGGCCTGGGACACGTTGCCCTGGTCAGAACCGTTAGAATAACGCACCGAAACCGCATCGCACATCATCTGCTGGATTTTCGGTATTTACCACCGGATTTATCGACGTGAAGTGGCCGATGAAGACCGGGGGAGATGGGGAGAGAGAGGAGCGGAGGGGGGAAAGGGGGGGGGGGGGGGGGGGGGGTAGTACCTCAAGCCGCATCGTCCTGATACATTCACCCCCGCTACTATCACAAAATGTGTCGCAATTTGTATAAAATTAACTATAACATGCTTATGTTCGTCATTCTTTTAAACAACCATAGTCTATAAATCAAGACAAAGGCTATTCAAATTGGTTATCTGGATCTGGGGATATGGGCAGTGGTTGAAGGCATAGCAAAAACGTATAGCCTAGATCTGGGTAAATAGAGAGCATTTGATCAACAACACTTATAATCATATGATTGTGAGATATTTGACTCACCATCGGCTCGGTTGAGGAGAAGATGGAGATGCTGGATCCCGTTCTCGGTAAACGGATGCGAGCTCGCGCGAACTCGTTCGACCGACCAACAGCCTCTCCAAGGGTTACAGCGAGAGCTCTCTCCTCTCGCGACCACCTCCTTATCTTTCGTCATCCGCCTCTTTCTCTCGCTCGTACGCCGGGACCACACCCCTGTTCTGCCTCACCAATCCATCTCCCTCTCTCTGTGTTCATCTGCCAGCACCCTCCATCCCTCTCAGCCTTCGCTTCCTCCCTCCAAGAAAAAGTCAATCACTTCGGAATCTTCTACCGTATTCTCTATGATCTCTAGTAGTGGAATTCTTCCTATCCGCCATCACACTCCCTCCATCTTTATTATTCTCTTTCATTCTCAGTGGAAATGGAAGGTCACATGGTAAATGCACATGCAGTATAGTAGTCTATTCACACTGTTTCCCTAATAAACACAGGAGTGGAAACACAGGAACAGTGAAAAATAGACTCATTGTCTTTATGAATCATGATGGAAAGCCACACACAATGTTAGAGCTTGCTGTACTATATATTGTGTTTCCCACAAAAGGTCTGAATACCAAACCCATGTCATGTTGGTCACATTTCTTTATTAAAAGCAATAAGATGACTGTCAGCAGCAGGTAGATTTACAGTAGTAATTACAGACAGAAAGAGGTGATCATACACAGCGAGAGATAGAGAAAACTAAATACAAAGATAGGACAGAACACTGTGTGAGAGAGACAGCAGGATTGTTCCTTTCAGGAAGCTTCCTGCTCTAGTCTATTCACTCTACTAATAAACTCTTCTATTAGTAGAGACTGCACTCTACTGAACCACTCTACTGGTAGAGACCAGACCACTCTACTGGTAGAGACCAGACCACTCTACTAAACAATGGTCTACAGGGACCCCTGTAAAAACAGGTTGTCATCCTGATTGAGGTGATCATCGACCAATAATGGTGTCATTCCCTGCCGTCATTATCAAATCCTTGGGATTCTAGAGCAAACAGTTCCTGACAGTGACATGATGTCATACTCACATCATCATCAATAAATAACTAGATTGATACAGAGACAGACAAAGATATTGACAGACTTTTTTGATGACATGATATTCACAATTTGAGTAATCAGTTATTCTGTACATAATTGAAAATCAGAGTGGAGGAAAAATTTGCACACATAGGGGTCCTTGAAGACCAGGTTTAAGACTAACTGGCCTAATCTCAACCAGGCTCACTCTCAGTCCAAACTAAAGCCTTGTTCTATTTAAGTCCCTAGACCCTTACCCTAGCCCAGGGCTCTCCAACCCTGTTCCTGGAGAGCTACCCTCCTGTAGGTTTCCGCTCTTATTAGAATCAGGTGTGTTCGATTAGGGTTGGAGCGAAAACCTACAGGATGATAGCTCTCCAGGAACAGGGTTGGAGAGCCCTGCCCTAGCCCTTAACCCCATGGTGTTCACTGAAGGGGTAGGAGCAAGGGACCGAAATGGAAGCAGCCACACCAACTAGCCCTCCTCAGTCCAGCTACAGTGTGACACCCCCACCCCCCCCCAAAAAACTGTCCCCTCGTCATAGTCTTCACTTGTTTCTCTTGTAGATTTTCTTGGCGAAGTTGAGGAAAACTACATGTGGAAGGTTTTGGGCGTGACGAGCGATGAGTTTCTGTAAGCGCTGGTAGCTGTCGTCTTCGTATTGGTGGTACAGGGTGGACATCTGTAGGGTGTTGTACAGCGCTTTCACCTTCTCCACACTCACACTGTCATGCCGACCATAACATGACTGAAAGAGGAAAATAAAAATGGAAATCATTTATTGTATTTTTATCCATTTTCTTACCAGATATACTGTAGTCAGACCAGTTTCTTGTATTGACCTATGTAAAGAATTGAATAAATACATTCATTCCCTCAATCATTCTTCCATCCTTCCAGGCTTAGGTGTATTTACAGTTCAACAGTCAACTGTGACTGTTCATGTGTTACGGATACAGGTATCCTGTGTGTGTTTTTGTGTTTTTCCTCTCCTTCTGCCCTAATCACAGGTGTCCTTTGTGTTCCTATTTGGTGGTCGTTGGGGTGTCCCACCTGTCCGACATCCGGTTGTCTGCTGATTGCTGAGGTGGACCAATCAGTGGACATTCCTCTGTATTGCACCACCTGTTTCTGGTTTTTCACTCACACCTCCCATTGTTTTAAAAGCCAGTCAGTTGTGTTTGTTGGAAAATACTATTTTCGTATGTGAGTATGGATACTGTGGTGTCCTGTTTTGTGTACTCACTCATTTGCTGGTTACTCTGTATGGTAACTATGTTGTGTGTTTCTGGTAAAATTGGGATTTAAGCAAGTTGCCCTTGGGCATACATTACCCGTAGAAAGAACATTGTCTAAAAACACTAGTTAGACCTGAGCGGACCACCCACTGTAATTTTTGTATGGTTAGCAGTAGCTTAGCGGTTCTTGAGGCAGGCAAGATCAGTTTAGTTTTTTTTTACATTGTCGTTTCATTCCTTGGGTCCTGCTCAGCCCTTTTTCCCAAACCTTTATCGTGTGTTCAAAATAAACATTTTATGTTTGACGGTAGCTTATGGTTATCAGTGTATTTTTTTTGTTCTCACTGTTTCCATGTCACGATTTAAATTTGCATGAATTATGTTACGGATCTCTTTTCCATCCACCCTAGACTTTTAAAGCTACGGGGTTCGTAACATAACGTGGGGGCTCATCCGGGATCTATCTCATTGATACCCATGCTACTCATGCAAATTGGTTTAGTGTCTGGTTCAGTGTTGAGCTTGGCAGCTGTGACTAACTGGTTTTGTGTTCAGTATTCGTCGGCTCGTGTTGCTAGCTTAAGATGGCTACTTTTGAGTTGGAGGCCTTTTTGGAAAACCCTATGTGGGAGGTTTTTGATAATTGCCGTAGAGTGGATCTACAGGCTTTGGCTGACCACTTTTCTGTACCCATATCAAGGGTTTTGGTGAAAGCAGAAGTTAGGAAAGCAGTGTTAGAGATATTATTGAACGAGCGAGTGCTTGAGTTACCGCCGCCTGAGCCTGCTGCTCCTGTAGGGGATGCGGCTGCTGCTCCTGTAAGCCCGTCGGTGTCTGAGGACGAGGCTAAGGCTCCAGCCACATTGCCCCGTTTTGACCCACTCTCTCCACTGTCCGACAGTGATGCCAGGATGGATGTCCGCTCGACATGGCTCCAAATGGAGGCGGAAGAGCGGGCACAAATCAGGCAAGACAAGCTGGAGACGCGTAAGCTAGAGGCAGAACAGGAGACGCATAAGATAGAACTGGAGACGCGTAGACTTGATAGTAGGTGACGTGATAGATTTGTCGAACACGATTCTATTCAGAGAGTGTGACCCAGAGGATAGCTTGGGTGCTACCTCTGGTAAGCTGGTGCTGTCTGATCAACAGCCCAGGGAAAGGAAGAAGTATGTGGAACTTGTGAGCAGCTGATCGCTAACCAGAAGGTTTACATTAGCCTGGCTAAATGTTTTTCTAGTGTTGTCTCAGTGGAGGAGCTAAAGAAGGAAAACATGGCATACTTCATTGATGGTAATCTCCTCATGCGTAAATGGACATCCCATGTTGACGCTGGCGGAGATTGGAATGCTATTTACCAAATAGTGATTTCTACAGCCTTTCGACAAAATGTTTTATCCCTCGCTCATGATCACCAGTGGTCCGGACATCTGGGAGTCACCAAGACTTATGATCGGGTTTTGCAAAAAAATGTTTGGCCTGGTTTAAACCAAAATGTGGCTCAGTTCTGTCGGACTTGCCACACCTGTCAAGTAACTGGGAAACCGAACCAGGTTATTCCTCCCGCGCCTCTTTGTCCCATACCTGCCATAGGTGAACCATTCGAGCATGTGATGGTTGATTGTGTTGGACCATTACCAAAGACAAAATCTGGTAACCAGTTTCTGTTGACGATTGTGTGTGTGGCCACCAGGTACCCAGAGGCCATTCCTCTGCGAAGGATTACTGCTCCGGTGGTGAGTAAAGCGTTGATCAAATTCTTCTCAACTTTTGGGTTACCTAAGGTGGTACAAACTGATCAGGGTAAGAATTTCCATTCTAAGCTTTTCAAACAAGTGTTAAAATCCTTGTCAGTTACACACCGTGTGTCAAGCGCATATCACCCAGAGTCTCAGGGTGCGCTTGAACGTTGGCATCAGACACTGAAGTCTATGCTCCGTAAATATTGCTTGGAATCTGAGAAGGATTGGGATGAGGGAGTTCCTCTAGTTTTGTTTGCTGTCTGTGAGACAGTACAGGAATCCCTAGGGTTCAGCCCAGCTGAACTGGTGTTTGGACACACCATGAGAGGACCTATGAAAGTCCTTAAGGATCAGTTTTTATCACAAGAGTTGTGTGTGAAAGAAAATGTGTTGGACTACGTTAGTCGCTTTCGTGAGCGCCTACATGGTGCCTGTGCTCTAGCAAAGGAAGCACTGTCTTCCTCACAGAGACGTATGAAACGGCACTATGACAACCAGGCTGTTTCTCGTTCACTGCAGCCAGGTGACCAAGTTCTTGTATTGTTGCCTGTGCCGGGAGTGTCATTGTCAGCACGTTTCTCTGGTCCTTATGTAATTGAAAAGAAACTAAGTGAAACTGACTACGTGATACAGACTCCTGATAGAAAACGCCAATCTTGTGTGTGCCACATTAACATGTTGAAGACATACCACACCAGACCCGTCACTCAGATAGACAGTCCAGAGAAACTGGCCGAGTCGGCGGTCTCTATTGCTGCTGCGGCTGTAGTGGGAGGTCATGTTAATGATGTGGACGCAGATGGTTTGGAGTTGCGCAATACTCAGCAGCAGTGTGCTAGATTGCCCAATTCAGAGATGCTGCTGTCTCTCCCGTCAAGCCTGATTCATTTAACGGACGGACAGTCAGATATATTGTGAGGCTATTACACAGCTTTCCATGTCTTTTTAATGATGTGCCTACATGCACAAATGTGTTAGAACATGACATCAATGTTGGAAATGCTGCACCTATCAAGCAACATGCTTATCGTGTCAACGTCTCTAAAAAGAAAGATAATGAGGGATGAGGTCGGTTATTTGCTGGAGAATAAACTGGCTATGCCAAGTTCAAGTCCTTGGAGTTCTCTGTGCATTCTGGTTCCTAAACCTGATGGGACATCCAGGTTATGTACGGACTATCGAAAGGTCAATGCTGTCACAGTGCCCGACTCGTTCCCGTTACCCAGACTGGATGACTGTATTGACACTGTTGGTGCTGCTACTTATGTAACCAAACTAGATCTTCTAAAAGGTTACTGGCAGGTGCCGTTAACCTCACGTGCCTCCGACATCTCTGCCTTTGTGACCCCAGACCACTTCCTACAATATGCTGTCATGGCATTTGGGATGCGGAACGCAACAGCCACTTTCCAACGCCTGGTTAACACAGTATTGGCTGGAGTTCCTAATTGTAGTGCTTACCTTGCTGATCTGGTAATTTATTCAACTGAGTGGTCTGATTATGTTAACACTCTAAGGGTAGTGTGTGAACGTCTAGCAGCCGCTTCTCTAACCCTGAACTTAGCAAAGTGCGAGTTTGGGAAGGCCACTGTTACTTATCTCGGTAAACAGGTCGGCCATGGTCAGGTGCGCCCTGTAGATGCCAAGGTCTCAGCTATAAATGCATTTCCCGCACCTACCACCAGAAGAGAGCTACGCCGTGGGATGGTTGGCTACTGCCGTAGTTTCTGTAAAAATGTATCTGCGGTAGTTGCTCCATTAACTGATTTGCTCAGTCCGGCGAGAAAATGTGTATGGTCTGAAGATTGTCATACTGCTTTCAACACTGTTAAAGCACTCTTATGTAGTACCCCTGTTCTTGCTGCGCCAGACTTTGAACGGCCGTTTAAACTGGAGGTAGATGCAAGTGCCAGAGGTGCTGGTGCTGTTCTACTGCAGCCGGACCAGAGTGGAGTGGACCATCCTGTCTGTTATTTTTCACGGAAATTTAACAAATGTCAGACAAACTATTCCACCATTGAACAAGAAGCTCTAGCTTTGTTGTTAGCTCTGCAGTACTTTGAAGTTTATGTTTGTTCCAGTGCATTACCAGTGATAGTGTATACTGACCATAACCCCTTAGTTTTTCTCCACTGGATGTACAACCAGAACCAACGCCTTATGCGTTGGGCACTTGTAGTGCAAAATTATAATTTGGAGATCCGCCACAAAAAGGGGTCGGATAATGTGTTGCCAGATGCTTTGTCTCGGGCTTAGAGATCTAGGTTTTTTTGTTATCCCGTCAGGATGCTGTTGATCTTTGAATTTTGGGTGTTGTGATGGTACGTGTGTCGCAAATCATTGTGGTTTGCTCTTTTAAGGGTGGGAGTGTTACGGATACAGGTATCCTGTGTGTGTTTTTGTGTTTTTCCTCTCCTTCTGCCCTAATCACAGGTGTCCTTTGTGTTCCTATTTGGTGGTCGTTGGGGTGTCCCACCTGTCCGACATCCGGTTGTCTGCTGATTGCTGAGGTGGACCAATCAGTGGACATTCCTCTGTATTGCACCACCTGTTTTTGGTTTTTCACTCACACCTCCCATTGTTTTAAAAGCCAGTCAGTTGTGTTTGTTGGAAAATACTATTTTCGTATGTGAGTATGGATACTGTGGTGTCCTGTTTTTTGTGTACTCACTCATTTGCTGGTTACTCTGTATGGTAACTATGTTGTGTGTTTCTGGGAAAATTGGGATTTAAGCAAGTTGCCCTTGGGCATACATTACCCATAGGAAGAACATTGTCTAAAAACACTAGTTAGACCTGAGCGGACCACCCACTGTAATTTTTGTATGGTTAGCAGTAGCTTAGCAGTTCTTGAGGCAGGCAAGATCAGTTTAGTTTTTTTAAACATTATTGTTTCATTCCTTGGGTCCTGCTCAGCCCTTTTTCCCAAACCTTTACCGTGTGTTCAAAATAAACATTTTATGTTTGACGGTAGCTTATGGTTGTCTGTGTATTTTTTTTGTTCTCACTGTTTCCATGTCACGATTCTAATTTGCATGAATTATGTTACGGGTCTCTTTTCCATCCACCCTAGACTTTTAAAGCCACGGGGTTCGTAACATCATGGTTGACCTCTCACCTCCAGCTCTGCCCTCTGTTCCGGGGTCATGACCCCTAAAGCAGTCACCACCAGCCAGCCACACTTGTTGTCCTGGATGTCTGTTCCAATCTTCCCCGTCACCGCCGGGTCGCCATAGCAATCCAGGTAGTCATCCTGGCAACAGAGAAATATTGTAAAACAATGATGTTATGACATTGTTAATGTGTGTGTGTGGGTGTCAGTCTCACCCATACAATTACACATAGAATGTCTGTGGTCTCACCTGTATCTGGAAGAACTCTCCCATCTCCAGTAAGATGTGTTTAGCGTTGTTGTGTTCCTCTTCACTGTCAATGCCCGCCTGGGAATTATTCAGAAAGGGATATTCCATTTCTATAAGTTACCTTGTATAATGAGACTGCACCAGCCATTAAAAGACTATACACACTCACCATGTACATGGCTGCTGCCACAGGGAGGTAGAAGGAGTAGAAGGCAGTTTTGTACTTTACTATGGCCTTATATCTGACACACAGAGAGTGGGAGGGAGAAAGATAAAGTGAGTAAAGATAATACCCTTCCAAACCCTCCATACCCCAACAGCCATGCACTACTTCTATCAACAATACCCACTCACGTGTACCTTAAATCACCATATACCCCTCCATCTCTATATCCCTCCCTCGCTTTATCCTCCCCGCTCTCTCTCTCTCACCTCTCCATGGTGAAGCGGTTGAGGTCTATTTGACCAGGAGGAGCGGTCATCAGGTCCAGAGCCTGGCCCAGCTCTGTCTGGAAGGACGTCTGACACACACAGGGACAGAGAAACAATAGTAAGCTACAGCACAAGTCAGCCGTGTAAGTGTTTGTGTGTGTGTGTACCTCAGTGAAGAGCTCCAATAGGTGTACGTAGTAGAGCTGTGCCCTGCAGTGTCTGCGCAGTAGTCTGTAGATGGCTCCCTCCAGGAGGAAGGCATCATTGATGGCATCCAGACCCACTCTCTCCTGAGAAACAACAGCTATGTTACTGAGCACACCCTTTACTTAAAGCCTACTACGTTAACAGGGACACATGTTATTGTTGACAGGTGATGCAGTATGGAAGTTGATGTCAGCTTACAGTTCGTTTTGGGTAAACCAGTTGGCTGACCATAACAATGCTTTTAGATTAGACTACAATTCTAGTGAGAGCAATAACAATAGTCAGTCTCACCCTCTTGTACCAGCAGGGCTGACCTCTCCGAGTCACTGAAGCATCCATGATGTCATCAGCTACCAGGAAGAATGCCTGAAGCTGAGATGGAGAAAGAAAGAGAGAGAACAAGAAAAAAAAAAAAAAAAAATAGTGCGAGAGTCAGCGTTAGTCAATTCACAGTAGAGAGATACTGGTACCTCAGCAAAGTGCCAATTGATGCAACAACTGTGTGTGTGTGTCTCACCAGCTCAATGCACCAGCCAACCAGCAGGGCCCGTCGCACAGCATCCTGGGTCAGCTCTGTGGGAGGGACAAGCTCCCTCAAAGAGCCAATCACAGACAGACCTCTGTTTCTTTTTCCTCCAGGAGTGTTGTAGTGCAACACCTAAGAGACAGAGACAGAGAGAGCGAGAGACAGAGACCGAGAGAGACAGAGACAAAGAGAGAGAGACAGACAGAGACAAAGAGAGAGAGGGAGACAGAGAGAAAGAGAGACAGACAGCAATAGAGATGAGTTGCATCATCTTTGCACATCTCAATTTCTCCCCCCAAAAACTAGCAACTACCGCTAGACACTTCTCGTAGATATGAAGGATAAATACTTTTTTTTTTGACTTCCTATGGTGGTCTCACAACACACCCTACCTCTCTGAGTCTGTTGAGAGCGTCAGCGAGGACAGGGTCTGTGAGGTCCTGCTCTGTGAGCTCTGTCACCAGCTCCTCAAACTGGGCCTCAAACAGCTGTGGGTCTGACTGTACCGCCCCCGAGTGGTGGGTCCCGTTGCTGCAACTACTGTCACCCTGAGAGGAGAGGAGACATTTAAGATTGTGAGGGAAAGTCGAAAGGGGCATAGTAAGCAACAGCATTAGTTTCCAAAGCATCACATGTTAATACAAGGTCTAGTTTCTGCTTACACAGAAACATAGTTCAGTGTCAACAACAACACTCAGTTTATTAGCTAACAGTACTAGCTACATTGGTATAGCCAACTAACTGAAACTGTTAGCTCATTGCACATAAGCAGACAGGGTGAACATCTTTACAGCAAAGCTAGTAACATCCCAATGCTGTCAGTAGTAGCTTCAAAAGTCCCACCACCTGTTCTCTGCAGTAATGTGACGAATTTGAGGTGAAACTATAGCTAACAGTCTGTGTTTACTAGCTCGAAAGACCCAGATAAACAAAGTCTAAAAATAGAGATGACCCACTAACATTAGTAAAAATAGCAAGTTACCTTGGCTAGAATACAACTAACGTTAGCTAGCCAACGTTATCTAGCTACTGTTAGTAAACTTGTCTGGCTAGCCATTCAAGACACAGAGCGATATCAAGCATGAAAGTTAGATCAGATAGCTAGAAAAGCAATTACACACAAGGTTGCAATATCTGCAGTCGTTCTTACCATGATTAGCTTGTCCTTGCTTGTAGTGACTGTCTGTTTGGCAAATCCCTCTTCACTGGTGTTTCTTTACCTGTCAAAGGGGAGAGCGCGACGCCCACAGAACTTGGGAATTCTGAGTATTGTAGTTTTTGACCACGTTGTGTTTATTTTATCTCATAGCTTCTGAACTAAACGTCCCGACAGCCTTCGCGAGTGATGGCAGGGGCGTGGGGCCACGAGGCTTCATATGACATCGAGACTTTTGATTCGATAACACCATCGAACCAGGATGGGCTTTCGGGCTGACTAGCCAATAGAAATTCGGAAGAGGCAGAGTTTAGATGGGGGGACCTGTCTGATGTTTAGGTAGTTTTGTGGTGATGCACATTAACCCCATGTAGTTAGTTTGATCAAAATCAATAAATTGCTTAGCATGAGTTAGAGGTTTCTAGGCTAAGTCTAATACACGAAACAATATATAATATGCAACTTGAAATCTGTGGCTCCATAAGAATAGAATAGAATAAAATGGAATAGGGCATTTCTATAACATGTTTAGCCTAGCTACACATTTGGAACACATTACACACATGAGCACTTTCATGTTGTGGATAATTTATTAAATATGTTGAAATACATGACTTGCATTAAAAGTTCTTGCATTAGAACATGTATGTATCATATTTGAAGAGAATTATACATTTATTCAGTTAGGCTCTATCACGTCAAGCCATACAATTATACAATGTGCAAAATAGGAGGTAGAAATTATAGCTAAATTCTTAACACAGCTCAGTGCTTCTGTGTGTTTGAGTGTGTGTGTGTGTGTGTGTGTGTGCATATGTGTATCTGTGTGTTGTGTTTAAATCATTTACATACATAATTGTGTGTATATTCAAAACTTAAGTCTTCACAGATATGGGCCCAATATCGCCATTGAGTGTCTAACTCTTGTCCGACTGGGTTGAGGTTAGCCAGCTTTCTAGTCCAATCCAGAGACAGTATATCCTCTAAGAATAACGCACACTTTATGTCGTCCAACCTCCAGTATCAGACTATTATAAAATAAATAAAAATAAATTGGTCATTTAGCAGACGCTCTTATCCAGAGCGACTTACAGGAGCAATTAGGGTTAAGTGCCTTGCTCAAGGGCACATCGACAGATTTTTCACCTAGTCGGCTCGGGGATTAGAACCAGCAACCTTTCGGTTACTGGCACAACGCTCTTAACCACTAAGCTACCTGCCGCCCCTATAATTATATCCATATTCTCATAGTTCTATATCCCACTAAGTCTTGCTGGAACTACCGTCCTGAATATCTGATCCCCAACATCTATACAAACTTATCTGTACATTTATTGCAAGAATCTCTTTAGTGCTTTTGGAATCATACTGAGGTGCAATTGATCATACATAACCATTCAGCCAGAGCTATACACATCACAGAGTTCATGGATGATAGTTACAACTCAGTATATCTACGGCTCTGGGTTCAACAGCACAACATTGATCCATCCCCTTCACTATACATGAACACATTTCCAAAGGCTCAGAGCAACTAGGTTTTGGGTGCAAGAGAGAGAGAGAGGAAGGGAGAAAAGTAAGAAGCATTGCCAAAACATGCAGCTAAAGTCATTCTTAGGGTGAAGTTAGTTATTTTGTAGGATTAGATACACAGGGAAGTTGTGGTATTTGAACAAGGCTCCTGTTGCATTTGGAGTACATTTTGGGGGGTTGTAGCATAACATGCACGCATACAAATCAAATCGCTATGTCCAAGGTCATCTCAGAGAGAGGAAATGCCGAGTTTGAGAGTATGTCTTAGACCGGTGTAATGGAGTTCGTTTTGAGTTTGGGGTAGATGGTGTGTGAGTTTTGAGTTTGAGGCACCTTTCCTCTGAAGGCAGAAGGAGATGGACTAGGTAAGGGGTGTTGAGGATTACATGTTGATTTTACCTCAAGAAAATTAACCATAAAAAATATAAAAATAACAATGTAAGATTGTAAACATACGGCGACACTAGCAGGCCATTCAACTTTCACTTTCAGTCAGCAAAACGAGTGTAATCTTTTCTGTACATTTTACAGTGTCATCAGGAGAAAAGGAAGGTGAACCATTTCACCAGTGGAAGACAAAAAGGTGAGTTCCATGACCACTTAAAGTGAGTTTCGCTCTGCATGAAGAGCTGGACAAATGAATGTACATTTGAGTGTTGAAAAAGAGTGAGCAGCACAATCCAACACGTGTGTGTGCAGTGGAATGAGTGTAGGTGGTTTGTGTAAGAGTGGAGTGATGCTCACAGCTCCAGAAAAGTGTTTACCTTAGACACAGATCTAGGATCAGCTTACCTTCCCCTGATCCTAACCTTAACCATTAGGAGGAGAAACACTAAACTGACCATAGCTAAGAGTCTAGGGGAAACTTCATTATCCTACTCCTTCTCTCCATCCTCTCTAGTCTTGAAGTTAGAGAGAGATCCCAGAGAGTTGGAGAGGACAGATAGGGGTGTGTTCAGTATGGGTAGGTGGAGGTTGAAGATAGGAGGTTAGAGTTGAGAGGTCAAAGTTCAGGAAAGGAAGGCCAGGCGCAGATGCAGAGGAGGGCTCCAAGGGGAAGGGAAAGAGGAAGGATGCATGTTGAAAGTATTGGAACAAGGCTGTAGTAAAGGTCTAGTCGTTCCCTCCTCATAGTGCTGACTCCCTCCACCGCCCATCAGGATATGTCAGTAGCCTGTTCCTTCATCCTTCCTCTCCCCTGTCTAACTCATCCTACCATCCTCCACCTCTCCTCCTCCCTTTGTATTTCTTCTTCATTACACCATACCATGCCTCCACTCTCCTCTGTGTGGGTACACTTTCTGCCTCCTCTCCTTTTCCTCCTCCCTCCTCCCACTCTCACAGGGCTGACTCTGTGTACAGCGCCCCTGATGACCCATGAGGGGGGTTGGCCGTCAGTAATCGCCATAGCGACGCAGAGGAGGTGGAGCTTAAGTCGCCGCAGCTGCGCAGGTGGATCCCCTCCGTCACAGGGGGTTGGTTGCTATGACGGCGGTTGTGCCGGCTGTCGCTATGGGAGTGGTGGTGACCGCGGTGATGAGGGTGTGGGGTGTTGGATCCCCGGCTGGCCCCCCAGGAGTTACGTAACACCTGGAGACAGACAGACAGACACTAGTGTGAGTGTGTGTGTGTGTATTCACAGTATGTGTGTAAATGTGTCAGTGTGTGTTACCTGCTCTAAAGGGAGATGGCCTGTCCCGTTGCCCTCCGCCCCGCCTCTCCTTTTCTGACCCTGTCCTGTGTTCCCAGAATGCTCTGTGGCGGACGCCAGGTTCCGTTTGGAGCGCTGCAGGAAGCGAGCCACCAACCCCCTTGTCACCTGACAGGAAGAAAAGGAGAGAGGATGAGAAATGAGGACCTGGCATAATCTTTCTACATACAATATCTCAATTTCTAGATATTAGTATCTTTGCAGAGTTTATGGCTGCTGTTATTTGCATTTTTCAGCCATTACACACCTTGAGGTCCCCAAGAGAGCGGTTGCATTCTTTGGGCAGGTGCAAGGGAGAGTTGGCGGGGCCTTTGGAGAGGGGCAAGGTGCGCCCCATGGTGGCTGCCTTCACACTGCCCTTCCTGGGGAGGAGGGCTGAGGGCGGCACCAGAGAGGAGTGGGGCAGAAGGCATGCCTCGGAGGACGGAGCTGGGGAAGACAGTCAGACAGAAACTATAATCTGTAGTGTCTAACCCAAGGGTGGTCAATCCTGCTCTCTCTGACCACTAACCTTTAACTTCTCACCTGTGTCTGTAGAGGTCTGAGAGCCCACCCTCACTCCTTTACTGCCCACTGAGCCACAACTGAAGTCAACTAGAGCAGAGAGGGAGGGAGAGAGCAGAGCGGGAGGGAGAGAGCAGAGAGGGAGGGGTGAGACGGAGAGATGGGGAGAGAGGGAAGAGAGGGGAGAGAGGAGAGAGGGATGAGAGGGAGAGAGAGAGGGAGGGAGAGAGGGGAGAGGGAGGGAGAGAGGGGAGGAGAGAGGGAGGGGAGAGAGAAGAGAGGGAGGGAGAGAGGGAGGGGAGAGAGGATAGAGGAAGGGGAGAGAAGAGAATGAGCGGGGAGAAGGGAGAGAGGGTGGGAGAGATGAGAGATGAGAGAGGGAGGGAGGAGAGAAGGAGGACGAGAGGAGAGAGGAAGGGAGAGAGGAGAGAGGGAGGGAGGAGAGAAGGAGGAAGAGAGGAGAGAGGAGAGAGGGAGAGAGGAGAGATGGAGGGAGAGAGGAGAGAGGAAGGGAGAGAGGGAGAGCGAGAGAGGAGAGAGGGAGGGAGGGAGGGAGGGAGGGAGGGAGGGAGGGGAGGGAGGGAGGGGAGAGAGGGAGGGAGGGAGGGAGGGAGGGAGGGAGGGAGGGGAGAGAGGAGAGACAGAGGGAGAGGGAGGGAGAGAGGGAGAGGAGTGAAAGAGGAGAGAGGGAGGGGAGAGAGGAAAGAGGGAGGGAGAGAGGGAGGGAGAGAGAGGAGGGAGAGAGGGAGGGAGAGAGAGGAGGGAGGGAGAGAGGGAGGGAGAGAGGAGGGAGAGAGGGAGGGAGAGAGAGGAGGGAGGGAGAGAGGGAGGGAGAGAGAGGAGAGACAGAGGGAGAGGGAGGGAGAGAGGGAGGGGAGAGAGGAGTGAAAGAGGAGAGAGGGAGGGTAGAGAGGAGTGAAAGAGGAGAGAGGGAGGGGAGAGAGGAGGGAGAGAGGGAGGGAGAGAGGGAGAGAGAGGAGGGAGAGAGGGAGGGAGAGAGGGAGGGAGAGAGAGGAGGGAGAGAGGGAGGGAGAGAGAGGAGGGAGGGAGAGAGAGAGGGAGGGGGAGAGAGGTATGACATAGATATGAAATGCAAACTATCACCACGTCTTTCCTGCATAGTGTGTTCATAGCGTGTTCATAGTGTGTTATATAGTGTGTTCATACTGTGAGTTGTAAATCACTAACACAGGATGTCTGTATGTGTGTGTGTGTGCCCACCTGTATCAGCAGAAGAGCTGAGGCCAGGCTCACTGTGTGACCTCACTAGGGGCAGAAGCCCATCACTATCCCTCCTCTCGCTCCCTCCGCCCCGATGACGCAAGTACAATGGCTGTAGGGGGAGGGGCACCCCGTTGCCCTGACCGCCCGGCTGATTGACAGCTGAGGATGAGGAAGTGGGAGGAGCTGCAGAGGCAGAGGCGGAACCACGTCGTAAAGGGGTGCAGGGCCTGACTCGTTTCTCTAGGATAGAGGAGCGCTGGTGAGAGGTGGCGCCCCCTAGCAGCTCCAACTGGGAACAACTACTGGCTAACATGGCCTGTCGCCTCAACACTGGAGACCTGCAAAGAGGGGGGAGGGGGGAAGGGAGTTCCCGTTTGAGAAGGGGCCGTAAGAAAGTGGCTGTGCTGTGAACTGTGTGTGTGTGTGTGTGTATTTACCTGTATGTAGCTGTAGCAGTGCTAGATGAAGAGCAGGAGTTGGACCTCTCCCCTCTGAAGCATCGCCTGGCCCTGGGGCCTACCAGGGGACTCTCCGGGGCCTGGGGAGGGGGGCCACGGAAGCTCACATACTCCCCTCCTTCTCCCCCGTCTCCCCCCTCCACTCCCCTGGTGCTCCGTCTCTCCCCCCTATCTCTCACCCCCAACCCCACGAGGCAGGAGTCCTCTGAAGGTGAGGAGTCATCTGGGATGTCAACGATCTCCGACATCAACAGAGAACCACTGTCCATGGAGACTGGAGGGAGGGAGGGAGGGAGGGAGACGGTTCATTCACTTGTTTGTATTAGGCTACATTTATGAATTGGCAGTGTTGCTGGAACAGTCAGTAGCTGTTTAGGTAAAGAACCAGAGTCAATGGGCCCTTCATGGAAAATCTCCAGTCAATACCAGACTGGTAAAAACATGACTAATAGAGCTGAAGTAAATAGAAGTGAACAGAATGTAGCATATGTGACTCTCACCCTCTCCGCTGAAGGCAGTGGATGTGGCCCTCTCTCCAGACAGCTCGTTCCCATGGCTGTCAAACACCGTGGCCTAAAGACAACCACACAGGACATGTGTTTAATAAACACAAACACACGCATGCACACACAAACACACACACATAATACACACACAGAGGCAATTGTCCTGTATTCTTGCTTAGCACTTTCTCTCTCTCTCTCTCTCTCTCTCTCTCTCTCTCTCTCTCTCTCTCTCTCTCTCTCTCTCTTTCTCTCTCTCTCAAACACAGACACACACACCAGAAAACATGTCCAGATTCCCACTGACCTGGCTAGCTGCTCTCTGTCCCATCACTAATTCGTAAGGAGGGGGACAGTCAGTGGGGTACAGAGGGACTGGACTCTCCATCGACCCGTTATAGGTGATACTGAGGACATACAGATAAACAGACAAACAATGAACAATGATTTTATTGCCTATTTGATAATGCTAGAGTGTGTGTGTAATAATAATAATTTGAGGGGTGCTTATATTATATTATAATATTTGTACTGTTACACACAAGTGTTTAATGAAAATGTGTTTCTTGCATATCCCAACTCCCCCTGAGACACCTGCAGGGAGTGGGGTCATAGCCAGGGTCACCATTGTCCTTGCTCAAGGGCATCGCAACAGATTTTTCACCTTGTCGGCTCCGGTATTCGAACCAGCGACCTTTCGGTTACCGGCCCAATGCTCTAACCTCGAGGCTACCTGTCTGTGTTATTACCTCTGTGCGTCTGTCTCAGAGCTGCAGGTGTATTCAGGGGGGTAGTAGGGGGGCGGGGGGATGGGCGGGACAAACTCCTCAAAGTCCATGATGTTGGTTAGGAAGGCATCCTGAGGAGTGGTGCATTCTGGGTTGACGGAGCGAGAGCGGTGCGGGGCGAGCTAGAGAGAAAGAAACAGGGAGAGGAGGGGAGGAATCATTATAACGGATGGATAAAGAAACTATTGTCTGTGTGTGTGTACAAGAGTGTGTGTGTGTGTGTGTGTGTGTGTGTGTGTGTGTGTAGACTCACCAGGTGCACTAAGTCCAGGGAGAAGATGTGTATACTACAGGTGACAGTAGAGAGAGTACAGATGATGGTAGAGAGAATACTCAGACCACAAGCACTGAACAACAGGTCCTGGAACAGAGGAGAGGACACTCAGACCACAAGCACTGGACAACAGGTCCTGGAACAGAGGAGAGGACACTCAGACCACAAGCACTGAACAACAGGTCCAAGAACAGAGGAGAGGACACTCAGACCACAAGCACTGAACAACAGGTCATGGAACAGAGGAGAGGACACTCAGACCACAAGCACTGAACAACAGGTCCTGGAACAGAGGAGAGGACACTCAGACCACAAGCACTGAACAACAGGTCCTGGAACAGAGGAGAGGACACTCAGACCACAAGCACTGAACAACAGGTCCAGGAACAGAGGAGAGGACACTCAGACCACAAGCACTGGACAACAGGTCCTGGAACAGAAGAGAGGACACTCAGACCAGAAGCACTGAACAACAGGTCCTGGAACAGAGGAGAGGACACTCAGACCACAAGCACTGAACAACAGGTCCTGGAACAGAGGAGAGGACACTCAGACCACAAGCACTGAACAACAGGTCCAGGAACAGAGGAGAGGACACTCAGACCACAAGCACTGAACAACAGGTCCAAGAACAGAGGAAAGGACATCAGCCCTTAACAAATAGTCAGGAGGCCAGGGCAGTGAGGAGCAGTGTGGTTACTGTTTGTAATCTTTTATATGCTGTATACTGCAGCGTGCATCATGTGCATTTGGCTATAATATTATGCTCTGCTTAGTTTATATCTGCATAAATGATTGTTGAGCTGAATCTCAGGAGTGAGTCAAAGGACTACACTTCCCAGAGTGCACCAGCAGCAGCAAACCGGCTGCTTGTCACCTGATCAGTCATTTTCACTGATTTGGAGCACCTGTGAAGGCATGGAGGGGCTCAGTCATTCAGAAGAACAAACTTCAGAGAGAAGACTCCAAGTTCACTCACAGGTTCAGTCCAAAGACGCCAATGGTAAATGGTTAATTCATTGAAGTTATTTAGAATGTTTATTTAAATGTTTAAACTAATTTAAGTTCATTAAAATGGTAACTTTTTATTCTGTCTTTAAAGGTTTACAACCTAATTTACTGGCTAATTTACTGGACAGACCAATCAACTGAAAGCAAACTAAAAATAAAAAAGATTGAGTCAGAAATTTGAGTTGTCCCTGTGTCCTTTGGATGGTGAACAAGAGGAGGACTTGACAGTTGTAAACCACGCGGAGCGGCCTGGCCCTGAGGATAAACGGCTTCAGATCCAGAAATAAGCTGTTGACGCAGAGGAAGTCAAGATGGCGGAAGATGTCCTGGGGAAGTCGGTCCAGCAGCTCAAAAAGGAGAGGACCACTGCAAAAAGCAGCTTCACCAGACAAGCCAACTTCATTTCAAGAGGAGCAAGGAGCATGCTTCAAGTGGAGTTAAAGGAGGAATTCGCTAAGCTTTCAGATTGTTTCAGACAGATGCTCGATGCCAACGATGACTACAGGATTGGACTGGAGGCTGACATGACTGAGGATAAGGAACCAGGTCTTAATGAACAGCAAGAGGCTGACATTTATAGATCTGTAAATGAAGCTGAAACAAAGTTGGCGGAGATAAGAGACATTGTTCAAACAAACCTGTGGTCGAGGTATGGAAGGAGTGAACTTCTTGTGGCAATCCTGGAAGCAGAAAAAGCCAATGATAAAGCGGCTGATGTACCTGTGGAAAGTGCCAATTTAGAGGGCTATGAAGTGCACCTCGCTCTCTTGGACAAGAGAATAAAAGAGGCCATCTCAGCAATGTCAAGATGGGAGCGATGGATCCCTGTAGAATTAAAGGACGAATTAGATGGAAGAGTCAAGGACGTAAGAGCATTCTACTACAGGCTTGAGTTAAGGAGACCTGAATTTGCCACTGCACGGACGATCAATGAGCAAGGCACAGGAGGGAAACTACTACCCCAACCGGCAACATCCACACCAATAGTGAGAATCAAGCCAATCTCTCTACCTATCTTCAATGGAAGCAAGAGAGAATATCACAGATGGAGGAAAGACTGGGAAAGGCTACAAAAGCAGGGAGAGCCATCCGGATTAACTGAAGTTAAGAAAATTCAACTCCTGGAGAGTGTGGATGAAAAAATCTCAAAAGACCTCAGACTTTCAACCTACACCACTGCCGATGACATGTTCAGAGTCCTGGAGAACAGGTATGGCAACAAGTCAACCATCATAGTGGAAATCCTGGAAGAGCTGGAGAAGATGCCACATGTAAAAGGGAACCAACCAAGAAAGGTCATTGATCTCATGCAGTCAGTGGAGAAGGCTCTAGCAGATCTCACAGAGTTAGGAAACTCTGGAGCCATAAATAACCCACTGGTAATTAGATCCATTGAAAGCAAGTTGCCTGACTTCATTAAAAGAGACTGGGTGATGTTCATGGTTGAACCCAGAAACAATGTCACATCAGACAACCACTTTGTCATGCTCTTGAAGTTCCTGAAAAGTCAAGAAGAAATACTAGAGAGACTCGACCAGCTCAGAACTGTGGAGAAGGTGGAAAAATCAGATCGTTTGGACAAGAAGTATGACAGAAAGATTGCCTCAACAAAAACCACAAAGAAATAAGAGCTTGATGAGGTATGTGGTGATAGTGGGCACAACAACAAAATCTTCTTCTGTAGAAAGTTCAAAAGACTTAAGCTACCTGAAAAGAAAACTGTATTGAGAAAGCTGGGAGCATGCAGAAAATGTCTCGGATGCCATGATGAAGATGGATACTGCAGAGACACTTTCCTATGCAGAAACAAAGACTGTAAAAGGGAAGGTGGTGCCCCAGACCACCATTTTTTCCTCTGCCCAAAAGGAGAAGTCAAAAGAGGGGAAGAGAGAAAGAGTGGAAAAGACGGCAAAGGTGAAAGCAAGCTAACGGAGGAACAAGAGGAGATCTTGTCGGAACTTTCCCAGGAAATGGCAGATCGATGCAGAAAGGCTTTCACCAACACCAACAAAACCGCAGTGACACTCGATGCTTCAGGCCAGTCTGAGCTACCGCAGAGAAATGGGCTCTCTGAACTTCCTGTCATCATGATGTTGATGCAAGTCACGGCAAACGCAGGGCAGAAGATTGGGACTTTAATTGACCTTGCTTCAGACACAAACTACATTACCCATAAGGCTGCTGAAAGACTGAGGTTAAGACATGAGAAGATAACTTTAGTTGTGCATGGGGTTGGTGGTATGACCATGGAGGTGAACACACAAAGGTATCTCCTCAAAGTCAGAGTCAAGACACCTAAAGGGACAGAGAGAGCTCATGAAATGGTCTGCTACGGCTTGGATGAAATCGCCAGAGTGCATCAAGTAATTGAACCTGAGAAGTTGAAAAAATTATTCCCAGAAGTCAAACTTACAGAATTGGAAAGGCCAGAAGAGGTTGAACTTCTCATTAGCCACCGAGGGGGAAGACTCGCTCCCCAGAGGGTAAAAATCATCGGAGACCTCCTCTTGTGGGAGGGTCCATTGGGGAAAACAGTGGGTGGAGCACATCCCGACTTATTTGAAGAAGTGGAGGTTGCAGCATATGAGTCCAAAACACACTTTGCTCGCTCCATGAGGACAGCAGCTGTCAAATATCAAGAAATCACAAGTCCAACAACTGACACAGCCCAGCTACAGCAGGAGGATGTGACTCAGACCAAATTTACAGCTGCCAGTAACCGTGAGTTCCTTGAGTGGTGGCACTGGGACAGCATCGGAGCTGCATGTGAGCCAAGATGTGCAGGATGCCGATGTGGAAACTGTCCACCAGGAGGAAAGGAAATGACCCTGGCAGAGGAAAGGGAACTGGAGATCATTAAAGAAGGCCTCACCTACAAGAAGGGGGATGCTCACACACCGGCTCCACATTGGGATGCAAAGTATCCTTGGACGGTAGATCCAGCCTCTCTCCCGAACAACAAAAGTGCAGTCCAGGCTTGTTTCTTAAGGATGGAAAAGCAACTAAGCAGAGAGCCAGACTGGAAAGTCGCATATGCTACCCAGATCCATTAAATGGTCGAGCGAGGCGCAGCCATAAAACTCACCAACAAAGTCATGGACGAGTGGAACGGACCAGTGTGGTACGTAAGCCACCTGGTGGCACCAAACCCTCATTCGGTGACAACACCGGTTCGTATTGTATGGAATAGTAGCCAGAAATACAAAGGCGTGGGTATGAATGATCTTCAGAAATGACCAGACGTTCTCAACCCTATAAGAGCTGTCTTGCTGAGGTTCAGAGAAGGGACGTATGCATCTCTAGGAGACATCAAAAAGATGTACAACTCTGTATGGCTGGAGGAGCGTGAGATGCATCTTCACAGGTTCCTCTGGAGGGACAGCCCAGATGAAGAGATAAGTGAATATGCAATAACCAGAGTCAACATTGGGGACAGACCTGCTGGTTGCATTGCTCAGTTGCCTATGAGGGAAACAGCACGCCTGCCCAAATTTCTTCACTTGGAGGATGAGCGCAGAGTCATTGAAGAGGAAAGTTATGTGGATGACCTCTTAACCTCCCAAAATGACCTGAATAAACTTGACAAAATCACAGCAAATGTCGAAGAGATCTTGAAAGCTGGAGGGTTCTTCCTCAAACCATGGGTCCGGTCAGGGCAAAGTGGGAGGCAAGGAATGGAGATGGAGGTTCTAACAAAGACACAAAGTAAAACCTTAATTCTTCCAAATCAAATGAGGGACGAAGACAACAAAGCCTTGGGTATCGGCTACCAAATGGATGAAGACAAGCTCTACATGTTAACCTCAGTTAACTTTTCCAAAATGAAAAAGAAGATGAGAGTTGGAAAAAATCTTCTCAAGGAGGAGGTGATTACTGAGACACCTAACCCACTGACTAGGAGGGCTCTCTTAAGCCAAGTGGCTGGACTGTACGACCCAATTGGCTTAGTTACACCTGCCAAACAGAAGGGAGCAATTCTTGTTCGAAAAGCATTCCAAGAGGGAGGGGGTGGGAAACTAACCCAAGAAACCTGGGACCAACCTCTCTCAGAAAGCCTCAGAGAAGAAGCCATCCAGCTTTTTGAAGAATATGTGCAGCTTGGAGAGGTGAAATTCCACAGGAGCCTCACACCAGCTGGCTGGGAAGGGAAACCTTGGGGCATCACATTCTCTGATGGAAGAGACAAAACCTATGGAGCTGTGATGTACTTAAGATGGGAGACAAGTCAAGGCACTAAAGTTCGATTAGTTGAATCAAAAACCAAGCTGACACCCCTGGATCAGAAGGGAGAAGCTGTAAAAGCTGAGATCTGTGGTGCTGTCTTCGCAGCCAGGATCAGGAAGTATGTGGAAAAGCATGCTCGAATGAAGATCGAGAGATGGTTCCATCTACTTGACAGTCAAACGGTCTTGGGAGCCATTCAAAGAGTCAGTTATGGGTACAAAACCTTCTTTGCAAATAGAGTGGGTGAAATCCAGAAGGCTGGACAAGTGCAAGACTGGTGGTGGATCCGTGGGGATCTAAACATAGCTGATATCATAACAAGAGGGGGTGCTCCTGAAGATTTGAAGGAGAATTCCACATGGCAAAATGGACCAGAGTTCCTAAAGTGGCCAGTGGAGGAGTGGCCTATAAAATCAGCTGGAGAGGTTGCAGCTCATGCCAGGGAGAGTGTAAACAAGCTCCAGAGGAAGGCATTCTCAGGTGCATTAACAAGAGCTCAAGCAAGAAGTAGTCAGCAGAAAGAAGACCTACAAGGCACTCAGGAAAGTCCAAAGAGTGAAACTCAAGAGGGAATACCTGTGGTAAACCCAACTCTTCTTAGAAGGAAGCCCACTGGCTGGGTTAAAGATCTTGTGGAAGTAAGAAGATTCAGTAGCCTGTCCAAACTGGTGAGAGTCGTTGCCTGGGTTTGTCTAGCAGCCAAGCAGTGGCTGAAGAGGAAGGGCCGGGCCCCTAAACAGGCAAAGAGGGAGGTAAGATCACCCAAGCAACCTGTGCTGACTGTCAAAGAACATGAAGATGCACTCAAATACCTTTTCCTCGCAGCTCAAGAAGGTACAGATTTTTCAGACACAACTATAAGCAGACTGACAGTGTACAAAGATGTGAACTCTGGGCTGCTAGTTTGTGGAGGCAGAATTCAGACATTCAACGAAGATAAGACAGCAGTGCCAGTTTTACCCTTTGAAGCATGGGTGTCTACACTGCTGGCACAAGAATCCCACAAAGCAAACCACGAGGGAGTGGCGGGAACCCTTTTCCGGATGAGGAAGAAAGCCTGGGTAATAAAAGGCCGTAGACTGGCCAAGAAAATGGTTGACAACTGTGTGGTCTGCAGGAAAAACAAGGCAAAACAGTGTCAACAAATCATGGCTGACCTGCCTCTAGAGCGAACAGGCCCAGCTGCACCTTTTGAATTCACCACCATGGACCTGTTCAGCCCTTATGAAGTGAAAGATGAGGTCAAGAAGAGAACTAGACTCAAAGTATGGGGAATAGTCTTCTGCTGCATGGCTTCCCGAGCCATACACACTGAAGTGGTGAGTGACATGTCATCTGAAGGATTCCTGCCAGCCTATCAAAGGTTCACTTCACTGAGAGGACACCCCAGGAAACTCTGGTCAGACCCTGGCACTAACTTTGTGGGCGCCAAACCCGCACTTCAAAAATTCCTTAACCAACGAAACAAGTCTGAACTTGAAGACACAGCTGCCAAGCATGGTACAGAATGGTCATGGAAGATCCACCCTGCAGACTCTCCCCATAGGAATGGTGCCGCAGAGGCAGCTGTCAAAGTAGTGAAGCGGGCGTTGAGCAACCTTGGTGGAGATGGTGTTTTCACGTGGGGAGAATTCCAACCTTTTCTCTTCATGGCAGCCAACCTTGCTAATGAGAGACCCATCGATGCAAGAACTCAAAGCAGAGAAGACTGTGTAGAGTACATCACCCCGAATTCTCTGCTTTTAGGACGTACCAATCCAAAGGGAGACCCTGGAGATTTCCAGTTTGATGGCTACCCTTACAAAAGACTTAAACATATTCAAGCAGAGTTAAGCCATTTCTGGAAGAAGTGGAGCCAATTGGCTGGACCTAATCTGTTCATAAGGAACAAATGGCACACCAAAGAGCGAAATGTTGCTGTTGGAGATGTGGTCTGGTTGGCTGACCAAAACGCCCTAAGAGGACAGTACAAGCTGGCTAGAGTGGTCGGTGTCAATGCTGACAGCAAAGGCATCGTAAGAGATGTGCTTGTGAAGACTTTTCTCAGCTATCCTGTTCACATCACAAAGTCAAACAGCAAAAAAGGGCCCACAAGAGCAAACGGTGAAAGAACGAAGAGGCTTCAAACCAAAATCCCAGCCACAATTCTTCATAGAGATGTCAGACGGCTTGTCATTCTACTTCCCATTGAAGAACAAACAGAGGTGTGAAGGGCTTGTGTGACCTCTCTGGATTTGAAAAAACCAGGAGCTCAAGTGGGAGGTGTTGAGCTGAATCTCAGGAGTGAGTCAAAGGACTACACTTCCCAGAGTGCACCAGCAGCAGCAAACCGGCTGCTTGTCACCTGATCAGTCATTTTCACTGATTTGGAGCACCTGTGAAGGCATGGAGGGGCTCAGTCATTCAGAAGAACAAACTTCAGAGAGAAGACTCCAAGTTCACTCACAGGTTCAGTCCAAAGACGCCAATGGTAAATGGTTAATTCATTGAAGTTATTTAGAATGTTTATTTAAATGTTTAAACTAATTTAAGTTCATTAAAATGTTTCATTAAAATGGTAACTTTTTATTCTGTCTTTAAAGGTTTACAACCTAATTTACTGGCTAATTTACTGGACAGACCAATCAACTGAAAGCAAACAAAAAATACAAAAGATTGAGTCAGAAATTTGAGTTGTCCCTGTGTCCTTTGGATGGTGAACAAGAGGAGGACTTGACAATGATTGTCAACATCAGAAAATGTAGCCCACATACTCTCAGAGAATATAGACGCCACACACATTGAGCTGTCATTAAACACACACACTGAGCTGTCATTAAACACACTTAGCTGTCATTAAACACACTGAGCTGTCATTAAACACACTGAGCTGTCATTAAACACACTAAGCTGTCATTAAACACACACACTGAGCTGTCATTAAACACACACACTGAGCTGTCATTAAACACACTGAGCTGTCATTAAACACACACACTGAGCTGTCATTAAACACACACACTGAGCTGTCATTAAACACATTGAACTGTCATTAAACACACACACTGAGCTGTCATTAAACACACCACACTGAGCTGTCATTAAACACACAGACTGAGCTGTCATTAAACACACACACTGAGCTGTCATTAAACACACTGAGCTGTCATTAAACACACTGAACTGTCATTAAACACACTGAGCTGTCATTAAACACACTGCGCTGTCATTAAACACACACACTGAGCTGTCATTAAACACACACACTGAGCTGTCATTAAACACACTGAGCTGTCATTAAACACACACACTGAGCTGTCATTAAACACACTGAACTGTCATTAAACACACTGAGCTGTCATTAAACACACACACTGAGCTGTCATTAAACACACTGAGCTGTCATTAAACACACTGAGCTGTCATTAAACACACTGAGCTGTCATTAAACACACACACTGAGCTGTCATTAAACACACTGAACTGTCATTAAACACACTGAACTGTCATTAAACACACTGAGCTGTCATTAAACACACTGAGCTGTCATTAAACACACTGAGCTGTCATTAAACACACACACTGAGCTGTCATTAAACACACACACTGAGCTGTCATTAAACACACTGAGCTGTCATTAAACACACTGAGCTGTCATTAAACACACTGAACTGTCATTAAACACACTGAGCTGTCATTAAACACACTGAGCTGTCATTAAACACACACACTGAGCTGTCATTAAACACACTGAGCTGTCATTAAACACACTGAACTGTCATTAAACACACACACTGAGCTGTCATTAAACACACACACTGAGCTGTCATTAAACACACTGAGCTGTCATTAAACACACACACTGAGCTGTCATTAAACACACTGAACTGTCATTAAACACACTGAGCTGTCATTAAACACACTGAGCTGTCATTAAACACAAACACTGAGCTGTCATTAAACACAAACACTGAGCTGTCATTAAACACACTGAGCTGTCATTAAACACACTGAGCTGTCATTAAACACACTGAACTGTCATTAAACACACTGAGCTGTCATTAAACACACTGAACTGTCATTAAACACACTGAGCTGTCATTAAACACACTGAACTGTCATTAAACACACACACTGAGCTGTCATTAAACACACTGAGCTGTCATTAAACACACACACTGAACTGTCATTAAACACACACACTGAGCTGTCATTAAACACACTGAGCTGTTATTAAACACACACACCTTCAGCTGATGTCTGACAGAGTGGCAGTCTGCATTTAGGTAGAGTACCAGGGTCTCCTCCTCGTTTATAGAGCAGGAGTGTGTCGGGGCGCAACACACACACAACCCGTTCTCCACCTGCAAAACACACACACAGAGGATTAACACACACACATCCCCCCCCCCCACACACACACAGAGGATTAACACACACACATACCCCCCCATCCAACCCCCCCCCCCCCACACACACACACACACACATACACACTCTCCACAGGGCTGTGTACACCTCTCTGATTCAGAGGGGTTGGGTTAAATGCGGGAAGACACATTTTGGTTGAAAGCATTCAGTTGTGCAACACATTTCCCTTTTCCCTACATACCTGGCAGGTGAGGAGTGATTTGACCATCTGTGCGTTCTGACAGGAGAGCATGGATCCAGCCAGACTGAGGATGACACACACAGCAGACAGCAGCATGAAGAGGGACACCTGGAGAGGGAGACATGGAGAGGGAGACATGGAGAGGGAGACATGGAGAGGGAGACATGGAGAGGGAGACATGGAGAGGGCGACATGGAGAGGGAGACATGGAGAGGGAGACATGGAGAGGGAGACATGGAGAGGGAGACATGGAGAGGGAGACATGGAGAGGGCGACATAGAGAGGGAGACAGAGTTTTGAGGTATGCAGATGACCTGTGTTCAAATCAGGTAGCAGGTTTGTCAGTTACATACATATGCACAAACACACACACACACACACACACACACACACACCATTAACATATAAATAGACAGACACTTCTGTACTACTCACCACAAGAGTGAGTGGTCTTCTCCATGAGATAAGTCCAACTATCCCTGACGCCACAACCTGGGAACAACACACAAAAAATACATGAATCAATGATCATATCTATAACCCAGTTAAGCACAGCCATGAGATATTGGGATCATTTCAATATTCTAAAGAGGTTTCTTCTCCTTGTATCCTTTCCTCCATCTGCACTCCATCTGCACTCCATCTCCACCTCAATGAGACATTCTCCATATTGCTTTCACCTATAAAACAGCCTGCTGTCTTTTCAGGGGTGAGTTTCACATACAGATGTAGGATCTTCATTTGAGCCAGTTTGCTAGAGCAGGAAAATAATCCTGCAGCGAAAAAGGAAATGTGAATTATTCATTGAATTATAATTGATGGATATTTTTGTAGGGGTTGATACATTTTCAGTTAGGACAAATCAAGCCTGAAATGTCAAAGTGGAAATTACAAACATTGGAAGCCTTTTCAAAACTCAAATACACTACAAGTTTGCATTTCATGCTTTGCAGGAAAATTCTCAGCAATAAAATAGTGATCAAAATAAGATCCTACATCTATAAAACATAAATAATTGTTTTAGCATTAAGATCATGTTCCTCCATTGCCTAATAGACTTATGATTATCTTGCTAAAGATGATATTTAGGTTTTCAGGAAAGTCCCCCCTTATCAGTGCAGATGAAGGAAAGGTAGTCATTCAGACCATTTAGAGATGCTCCCACGGGATACTCACAAAGAAGCCGGCCCAGAAGGGGCAGGACTGTCGGACGCGGGTGGAGGATGTGAAGGCCATGCTGGTGAAGGAGAAGGCCAGGACCATGGCCCCCAGGCCCAGGTGGCACAGCCCCAGGTACAGCAGCAGCTTGGCCCCACCTTGACGGCCAGACATGCCCCTGCGGCTATCTGACCAGCCCCTAGACCCAGAGGCTGACACCACACTGCTGGAGTCTGACGGGGATGGCATGGCTGGTGTGTGTGTGGAGAGTGGTGAGTCTGTGTATGTGTGTGTGTGTGTAGGCCTATGTGCGGTGAGTGTGTGTGTGTGTGTGACAGAGAGAGAGAGAGAGAGAGAGAGAGAGAGAGAGAGAGAGAGAGAGAGAGAGAGAGAGAGAGAGAGAGAGTTTGTTGCTTTGGAAAAAATCAGCCCTTTTCCACTTTGGCACCGCAGTCAATTGGCAGGTGACAAAGAACGTTGTGCAATCCCCAAGGTTCGATCCTGACGCGACACAGCGCAGTTTCCAAAAACTCTCAACTCAGAAGACTGGGCTATTCACCATTTGAAAACACCAATAGCTGCTTAGCAGAGTGTGTATGCCCATTTCATCTGCACCCCAGACAAACTTCAGCATGTTCACGTGAGGAAAAAAAAAAAAGAAAAATACCTAGGGCTGATGCTTGAGAACGTGAATGTATTTACGACACACAGCTCCCTCCCTCTGTTCCTCTCTCTCCATATCTCTACCTCCTAAGGCCCGTAGCATTGCGGTGGGCGGAGCCCCTAGGCCGCAGTCCTGTAGCATCTCCCGTTATTAAGGGCCAGATATCCCGTTGTTTCTACGGTAATGGGAAACGACATGTATTGTGTAAGGCGGTGAGTGGGTCTGGATCTTGTCAAGGTGACGAGGAACGAGCATTGAAACAAGGCCCGAGTTGTCCTGTCTTCACGAAGGTCCGACTACCGGACCTGTCCAAGGATGAGAGATATGGCTCTTGATCAGATCTTAATCGGTCCGGTCGGGAAACCGTTCAGGTTAAGAAATTACTTAAATCCGTCGAAAGTCAACGTATATAAATTATAGAAAGTACATCCTCCTTGAAGCAGTCGGTACGTTTGTTCTGTTTTCATTTGCTATTCCTCCACTTTCCATGTTTTTCCTCCGTGGGAGTTTTGCGGTGGACCACACAAACTTCTCTCCTCTTCTCTCCTCCCTGCAGCAGTCACGCGGGCCTCCCGTTCTGCTCGTGTGTATCCCGGACATCTACCTCACTGCACCGAATTCTACGTCACACACCTCAAGCGATCGGTTCCAGTTTCACACACATCCGTTTCCCAAGTCAAATAGCCTAGCTGATCATCATTCTTATATTTCCCGTTCACCATCATCCCATCCCTCCATTATCTCTCCTTCACCATAGAGGCAAAAGAAAGGAATGACTAGTGTTTGTAAACCGACACGTCGTCATGTGACGAAAAGGCAAGCAAGAATACGCGCGAGGAGGATGCGGCAAAGCCCGACGGTCCTGGTGCTGATGATGCTGCGCTGGAGGGCAGCCCACCTCCAAGGCTTAATGCAGCCAGCCAATCAGATAGGGTTTCATTGCACTGTGCGGCCTCCAGGAAGTTTGTAGTCCCAGGACTATAGGCAGTTGTAGTTCACTGAATTTACACGTCTCACAATATAGGCCTGCCTACATGTTACATTATACATGTTTCACATTGGTTCCATCCTCATCTCTTATATAGGCCTATACATACCAGTTTAAAAAATGGTGAGGGGCTCAACAAGAACATTTATGTAAGCCATTAAAGGAAAAATGTAGCCCAGCTGGTATGGTCATAGTGTAGAAATGCAGCAATGCTCTTTAGGGGGGCTGTTAGACTTATTCATGAAACTGTGAAGGTTTGGAGAGTGGGGGACAATGCACTGATTACTGTAAGCTGAGATACACTCGTTATTTTAGTGGGACAGACAACAGAGTGATGCACCAAAATGCAATTCACTCTGAGGAAATGTAAGCATAGGCATAGAAAATAGAAGGGTATTTTATTGAATAGGCTAAGCAGCGTGTATGTGAAATGATATACATTGGTCATAAGATAATTGATCAGACAAGGAAGGTTTGATAGGGTGAACATGTGTGGAAGGAAAAGAGGAAAGGTGAGGGAGGGAACAATGAGATATCAGAGTAAAAAACACACAGGGTGCATCATCTCAATAGTCTGGAGTGGCTTCTTCCCCTCGTCTTCTTCCCAGAGGAAGCCACTTTAGAGTATTGAAATGAACCCATAGACAGATAAGCTTGCTGGCACAGTAGTGATTATGTAGTGTCTGGCATGGGCAGTTACATCATTCCTTCAGAGTAATTACTGATCTGACACGTTTGGATTGGTGAGAGCATCGAGGTGGAAGTCTTGTCCAATCACAGTACAGTTTATGATATAGGGAGAGATATATTTGCAAATATATCCAGTAGTACATCAGTGATTACCTCCAGGGGTGCATTGGATCAGGGCCCTGGTCTATGTCTGAAAGAAGAAGGGAGGGTGTTTCATTTTTGCCAAAGCTGTTGAACAGGTGCATCAGATAAAAGGTCCATTTGTCTATCAGATCAGAAAAGGTCAGTATGTTTATCACTAAAAAAAGAGAACATCTCATCCCTCTATTTCTAACTCTCATCAGCATCATTCCATCCATGTCTCTATGACACTTGCTTTACTCATCTTATCTTCTTACTCCCTTGCTTCATCCATCCATCATTCTCTCATCACTCCACTCCTCACATATTGCACTTCTCTGTCTCTCTCTTCCACATCCTCAGTCCATCCATGTACAACACTTTATGTAGTAGAATAGTTTACAACAGGCACAACCCAGATCACTCATCTTTACGTAGTGTGGAAAAATCTAACAAAATTAGAATTCAGGTTGAACTATCCCTTTAAGAGCATAATGTACCATCACCATAGATACAGCATGTAGATCTAAATTCCTGTCACTCTCTAGAATGCCCCCTGTGCTACGCCTAAACAGCTATGCGCTGCTATGACCATAGAAATAAAATGAATGGAAAGGAATGTCTGCATGTTGTCATAATTCTAATTCTTTGGCTATGACATTGAAAAGTGATTCTATGGCAGCGGTGCACAACTCAGGTCCTCTAGGGCCGCCATTATAGTAGTAGTTACCAATCAACTGTTCAATCAAGAAGCAGCAATATGTTTGGCAGTTTCACTGAAAGGTCACTTGTTAATGTTCCTGGTTAATCAAGGAAAAATAATCCCTCTGAAATAGAGAGATAAAATTAAACACAGCAGACTCTTGTTCCATTAAGGAGATGTGCACCACTACTCTATAGAGTGAAGTCCAGAGCCATGGGATTACAGAGTTCAGCAAACTCGGTTTGGGATTTAGAATTTGAGCGTGCACCATGTTGGTTCCAAAAAATCCAATTCAACAGTGCATTTTAGAAGGAATTCATATTGGAATGCTGTCTCATGGAACTTGTGTAGCCAACATTGAAGATATTTTGCTGAACTCTGTATGGCTCTGGTGGAGTGTAAACATACCATGGCTGTCAATCAGTCAGTCACCATGACAACAAAGCCATTGCAGGAGATTTGAAGGCAGTTGATACAAAACATGTTTTGGATGAAATCAAGGTGGTGTTCATCCTATTCTTTAAACAAACCATTGAATATTCCTCTGTAAAATGACCTTGGACCACCTCAACATAGTTACATGGTCAGTAAAAGTGCAATCCATAAATTCGGTTTCTGGTTTAAAAAAGTGTAGTTAGCACTTTTTAAAGGGGAGGGGGTAGTAAATTAATACATTTTTATTTTTTCTCAAGTCAATATAGTGTTTGAAATCGATCTTGTTGCCACAGGGGACAGAGAACTTGTGGATTGCGCCTTTAAAACCCTTTCCTTTGCAATAATATTGTTCCTATATGTGATAGTTCCCTCAGGTAACGAAGAGTCAGCCAGGACAGGCCAGCTCTGCCTCTACAGTAGGAGACATTTGGAGGATTTCTTCTCAGCGTTGGTGATTTTGACCTCGCGACCTGTGGGGCCTGACTTCTTGCTGGACTTCAGTAGAATATCTCGAGCCAAGGCCATAAAAGACTACAGAGAGGCAGGAAGAGGTGGAGGGAGAGAGAGGCAGATAAAGGGTAACAGTAGGAGAGTGGGGGTATGGGGATTATTAGGGTATGTGGCACATGTAACCTGTATGAAAAGGACAACATATCGCCCATATTCCCCATGTGAAATGCATCATAAAGGACCAGATAAAGACAGACTCTGTGATTGAATAAATGACATAAATGTAATATCTAAAATAACATATATTTATCTCACCTCATCAACATTGATGCTGGCCTTTGCGCTGGTCTCAAAGAATCTGATCCCATGATCCTTTGCCAGCTGTCAACAACAGAACACAAGCGTAATTACAGCAGGATATGATGTCACTCCCGCTCCTAATCAGCAGAGTTTATGCCGCGTTCAAAACAACTGGGAACTCAGAAAAATACGAGGTCAAATCATGACGTCAGTGATCTTCAGGCCGAAAAGTCGGAGAGTTCCCGAATTGGAATTCCGAGTTGGATGACTGTTCAAATAGATTTTACCCAGTCGGAGCTCGTTTTTTTTCTGAGTTCCCAGTTGTTTTGAACGCATTGAAGTCGGAAGTCTGAGATTTCCGAGTTCCGAGCTCACAGTTGATTTGAACGCAGCATGAGAAACAGCAACACTCTGGGTGAATCTCAATAGTCTAAGGTGGCTTCCTCTGCTCTTCTCCCTCCCTTCATCAGGACAATATTTGACCATCCATCCATCCATCCATCCATCCCTCAATGATCCATCCATCCCTCAATGATCCATACATTCATTCATCCATCACTCCGACATCTGCACATCAGTGTCAATATCATTGAAAGCATACACTTCTTAATCAAAACAATGATCATAAAAATTGTAGAGGCTCACCTTTTCCCCCGTTTCCTTGGATACCTTCCTCTTGGCCTCAATGTCACACTTGTTAGCTAGCAACATCCGGCTGACCCCCGCTGATGCATTCTGGGGGATAAAAGATAGGGAGTTGGCATCCATTGCATCCATTTTATATTTCAATGATGTATCCCTCTCATCTTCTGCCCTTAGTTCTGCCTCGACAAGCACTCTCTTGGATAGTCTTTAATTCAGGTCTAAATTGGAGCCAAGTCTAACTCTTGGTTCAGATGTGAAATCATGAACATTTCAAAATGTTAACTTAGAACTGTTATTTTTGTTCACTATGCAAACAAAATGAAACAAATTTAAACATGTTTTTGGGAGTGCAGTTGTATGCCCATTTATTCACTAAAGGCACCCCCTTAGACAACAGACTAACGTCTAGTCTCAATGTAACCCTTGTTATTGTGGTTTATAGATGGCAATAAGAAGTCTGGTCAATCAGAATAACTTCCTGTGCAGTCATTCCATAATACTGTCTGTCTAGGGCAGGGGTGTCAAACGTCCGGTCCGCGGGCCGGATTAGGCCCGCAAACGGGTTTAATCCGGCCCACAAGATGATTTTGTAAAGTATAAAAATGCGCTGCAATTTTTCAATAAAATAAACTGCTGTTCCAATTGAGTCCACTGGATGGCGCAATAGCAATTGTGTTAAGCAAGCAAACTGTTTTACCGGGGCAGAGCAAGTAGGTCAAGCAAGTGCTGCCAGTCCGGATGAGCTACTTTGTTTTGCCCGCGATATTTATTACGGCTTCTACTATTAACATTATGTGCTTTGGCACCCTCATTGCCCCAATATGTCTCTGTCAAAAAAGAGAAAAGTGGACGCAGAGTGCAGAGTGTTCCAAGAAAAATGGTCATCCTCCTATTTATTCACGGAATTGAATGGGAAAGCTGTATGTTTGGTGTGTTCACAGCATGTTGCAGTGCTGAAAGAATATAACCTTTGTCGCCACTATGTGAGTCTTCATGCGGACAAATATGACAACTTTCAAGGACAGCGGAGAAGAGAGAAGGTGAATGAACTGTTGGCGGGTCTGAAGAAACAGCAGTCTGTGTTTACTCACAGCCGAGACATCAGTGACGCTGCAGTGAAAGCTAGCTACCTCATTGCTAATGAAATCGCAGTGGCTTCAAAACTATTTAGTGAGGGTGAATTTGTAAAAACATGCATGATGAAGGCAGCGGAGATTGTGTGCCCTGAAAAGCGCCAGGCTTTTGCAAATATCAGCCTGACATGAAACACAGTTGCAGACAGGATTTCCGATCTTTCAGTGGATTTGGACAGCCAGTTGAAGCAAAAAGTAAAGTCATTTATTGCGTTTTCGGTTGCAATTGATGAAAGCACGGACATTACAGATGTTGCACAACTGGCCATTTTCATCCGCGGAGTTGATGACACATTGACCATCACCGAGGAGTTCGTGGAGTTGGTGCCGATGACAGATACAACGACAGCAGCTGATATTTTCACTGCACTCGTCGGCGCGCTGGACAGGGTCGGAGTGGACGGGTCCCGCACTGTCAGCCTGGCTACAGATTGTGCGCCCTCAATGATCGGGAAAAAAGCAGGCGTTGTGGAGACGCAACTCGCCGGTGGTGATGCAGCTCACTTCCCCTGTCTGAAAAATGTGTGCGCGACCCAACATGTGACAGACATGAAGCGGTTCAAAGATAAAATAACAGGACTGTTATGGGAGTTTGAGCAACGCTTTCAGATTTTTGGTGAACGGGAGAAAGACTTCAACGTTTTTTGCTCGCCATTCACCGTGAATCCCTCTGATCTGCCCGTCAGCATCCAACTTGAAATAATAGACTTGCAGTGTGACTCGGATTTGAAGGGCAAATTTGCCGCAGCTGGCTTGGACACATTTTATCAGAATCTCTTGCCAGGTTACCCCAACTTGACAACCCTCGCTGCAAAACTGTTGTGTATGTTTGGAACCACATATCTTTGTGAGCAAGTTTTCTCTGTAATGAGCATAAATAAAACAAAGCTGCGCTCAAGGCTCACGCACAAGCACTTGAATCACATCCTGAAGTTGGCTGCCACCCAGGATGTGACGCCTGATATTGATGCGCTGGTGAAAGCTAAAAGATGCCAGGTATCAGGAGTCAAATAAACTATGCAACCCCACTTAAAGTGCTGCATGAGACACCCTGATATAGTTCTGTGATCTGTGATATACTTATGTGAATCACTGAGGCATTGTGTGTTTGTGTGTTCTTTGTCCTCAGAATTTTCAAATAACTTGAGGTGTTTTATGATTAATAGTGATGTTGTGCTTTGGACACACTGTCCTCAGGCTCCAGCTTTATGTTTATATGTTTTTATGTTGATGTTGTTTTTAATTGATTTTATTTTATTTATATATTTAACCTATTCTTGACTCTGTGGTTCTTGCACTTGTTTGGGGAACAGGATTTCATTCTTTTTATCTACATTTCTGCCTGAGAAATGACACCCTGATATAGTTCTGTGATCTGTGAAACAGTTCTGTGAATCACTGAGGCATTGTGTGTTTTGTGTGTTCTTTTTCTTTAGAATTTTCAAATAAACTTGAGGTGTTTTATGATTAATAGTGATGTTGTGCTTGTACTATTTTGGACACACTGTCCTCAGGCTCCAGCTTTATGTTTTATGTTGATCGTATTAAAACAATGAAAACAATCTGAAGTTGTTGTTTTTAAGTTATATATACCATGATTTTACCAGTCCGGCCCACTTGGGAATAGATTTTCCTCCACGTGGCCCCTGAGCTAAAATGAGTTTGACACCCCTGGTTTAGGGGTTGTTTGATGTCACTGTGCATAATGGTTGATTCATCTAAAGAATGTTAACATGTTTCTATAATGAGATCGTTTTGGTTCAAAGCTCTTCTTCAGGACTAGGACTGTGCCTCCAATGTCAGTAGAGAGGCAGCTACATCATGTCTGCACCTCATGCTTTTCTAAAAGTCATCCATCACTGACCACAGAATAAGGAAACAGTGGTATGAGACCCTCTGGTAGTGTTACTCATGTCTCAGGTATTTTATTGTTTCAAATCCTTCCTAGGGGCCTGAGAAAATGCTGCCCTCTCAGATTCCTTCTGGCCTGTGTCATGTCTTGTCCCTTCCCTCTTTCACAACACTCAGTCTGTATTTTGTTTTCCCTCTCACCTCCTTGATGCTCTTCATCCAGTTCTGAATGTTCTCGTAGGACTTCTCGTCTGTGATGTCATACACCAGGATGATGCCCTGAGAGATCACAGGAGACATGAGTCAGACAAAAAAATAACATTGTGCAATTCCAAATCAACCTGATGGATGTAAGCAATATGATACTAATAGTTTCAGCCATAATCATACATCCATCATGTTCTCTCATATCTACAAAGGTGAAGTGAGAGAGAAGCCCTGTTTATGCCTGGTGCTAAGATGCAGCCTTTGTCCTGATCTTGTCCACATTCTGATTGTGCCCACAGTTTTAGACCGGTATAGATGATTAAATGCCTTGTGATCTGATTGTGATTGAGAGCGAGAGCGAGAGAGAGAGAGAGAGAGCCAGAGAGAGAGAGAGACTCACCATAGCTCCTCTGTAGTAGGCTGTAGTGATGGTCTTAAACCTCTCCTGCCCTGCTGTGTCCCTGGAAACACAATACATTAGGGAAAATGTTTCACCTCCTTCCAAAAGTAGCTCACTGAACACCCTGGAGTACAGATGAAGGATCTTAATTTGAGCCAGTTTGCTACAGCAGGAAAATAATCCTGCATCAACAGGAAATGTGAATTATTATGTGGATTATAATTCATGTACATTTTTGTAGGGGTTGAAACATTTTCCATAAGGGCAAATCAAGTCAGAAATTACACATTTTAGAACCCTTTTTAAAACTGAAATACACTACAAATTTGCATTTCATGCTTTGCAGGGAAATTCTCAGCAACAAAAGAGTGGTCAAATTAAGATCATACATTTGTAGTAAGCACTGAACCTACTGCTGATTTGTCTGTGTTGGCAGTTGGTGGCTGTTCTTTCTCTACACAGTACCTGTTTTTCTAATGCAGCACCCAATTCAAAGAGTACACTGTCTATACATACTTATCTGGAGAGATACAGCCTATACACATGTGAGTGTTCCAGCACATCATTTATCCACGCTACTACGAAAACATTAAGCTATGGTCACGCTAATGTTCTCATAGCACAGAACGTTGAAGTTCCCCACCTACACACTGAGCTATGGTCAGCACAGGAGGTTGGTGGCACCTTAATTGGGGAGAACAGGCTCGTTCTAATGACTGGAACGGAATTGGTGGAATGGTAACAAATACATCAAACACATGGTTTCCAGGTGTTTGATGCCAATCCATTTGCGCCGTTCCGGCCTCAGCAGCCTCCTGTGATGGTCAGTATGGCATATCCCCCCCTAATGGCTTAGGTCAGGATTTGGGGAGGTTAACCTGATCCTAGATCTGTGTCAAAGGACAACATCTACCAGGGGTGTGAAATCCACAGAGATATGAGACATGCATATGTTTTATGCCAGTTCAATAAAGTCTTTATGGCTGCTTCAGACTTCATGTCTGGCTTTATGATAACTCACTGGCACTCACTGACAGATAAAACATAGGTGAAATCTAAGCCAAAGGCCCTGCCGGGACAGTCAATATCTCAGTGTACTCAGTGACATATGCCAGATATGCACTATATATATATATATAAAAGTATGTGGACACCCCTTCAAATTAGTGGATTCAGCTATTTCAGACACAACCGTTGCTGACAGGTGTATAAAATCGAACACACAGCCATGCAATCTCCATAGACAAACATTAGCAGTAGAATGGCCTTACTGAAGAGCTCAGTGACTTTCAACGTGGCACCATCATAGGATGCAACCTTTCCAACAAGTCAGTTCATCCAATTTCTGCCCTGCTAGAGCTGCCCCGGCCAACTGTAAGTGCTGTTATTGTGAAGTGGAAACATCTAGGAGCAACAACGGCTCAGCTGCAAAGTGGTAGCCCACACAAGCTCACTACCAAGTCAGCACAATAACTGTTCATTGGGAGCTTAATGAAATGGGTTTCCATGCCCGAACAGACTCACACAAGCCTAAGATCACCATGCGCAGTGCCAAGCGTCGGCTGGAGTGGTGTAAAGCTCGCCGCCATTGGGCTCTGGAGCAGTGGAAACGTGTTCTCTGGAGTGATGAATCACGCTTCACCATCTGGCAGTCCGACGGACTAATCTAGGTTTGTCAGATGCCAGGAGAACGCTACCTGCCCCAATGCATAGTACCAACTGTACATTTTGGTGGAGGAGGAATAATGGTCTGGGGCTGTTTTTCATGGTTCGGGCTAGGCCTCTTAGTTCCAGTGTAGGGAAATCTTAACGCTACAGCATACAATGACATTCTAGACAATTCTGTGCTTCCAACTTTGTAGCAACAGTTTGGGGAAGGCCCTTTCCTGTTTCAGCATGACAATTCCCCCGTGTACAAAGCGAGGTCCATACAGAAATGGTTTGTCGAGATCGGTGTGGAAGAACTTGACTGGCCTGCACAGAGCCTTGAATGCAACATAGAAATATTGCATTCCTAAGGTACTACAATCAGTGTGTGGTGGCCCTTTGAGTGACATTTGGACAGTAAACCCTGTCATAAACGGTTGGTTATTTTGGTAAAAAGGGAGGTTCCTCTTTCCTCTGAGAAAGAGAAGTAGACACACGTCCAAAACACACAGGAGTTGAATAAAAACTGTGTGTTGGTCCGATAACTATCATCACTTTTGAGAGCAGCAAACAGTAGGCCTAAATGGACATTTCATTCATTCTTTGCCAGGATCCTCTTCTCTTACCAGACTTGCAGTTTGACTTTCTTTCCCTCCACGTCTATCGTCTTTACTTTAAAGTCGATGCCTGAAGAAAGGATGGGAGGATGACACAGAGAGAGGGGGAGGGAGGGAGGAGGTCGACAGGAAGGGAGGGAAGACAATGAGTTAAATTCCCTCACACACACACACACACACACACACTCACACAGCACTGGCATAGCAGCAAATATAGGTCATGCCAATTAAACCCTTTTGCCATGCATGGAGGGGGAGACAGGCATTCTCAATTCATCAAACTTTCACTGGGATAGTAAAGACTGTCTATCTCTGCCCCATTCTGCTGTGATGTACCACACACAAGCACACACACACATACATACACACACACACACACACTGTGTCTCTGGGTTTGTTATTGTCTGGGTTTCCTGCAGGACAGGGACAGTCAGAGAGAGAGAGTGGGCAGAGAGAGAAATAGAGAGGGCAGAGAGAGGGAAGCGCAAGAGAGGGCAGAGAGAGAGACAGAGAGGGCAGAGAAGAGGGGGACTTAAGCTGTGAATGCCAAGGGACGACCACCATTCTTCTGAAAATGAGAGACTGAAAAGAGATAGGAGAGATAGGAGGAATGGGGGTGGGTGGACCCTCTGGGTAAAGTGAGGGAGGGGAGAGGGGGATATGGAGAAGGAATAGAAACAAGAGCAGCACAGCAACAATGTAGATGAACTACAATATGGATATCAGATTGAGATATAGTTTGATAGAGACGTGTAGACACATGAACACAGCAGAACTGGAAACGTGAGAAAACTGCGGGGTGAACGTGATAAGAACTTGGCATTACATGGTAGCTGAAAGAATGATACCTATGTCAGCAATAACGAATTTAAAGTGTTACTGAATATTTTTGTGCCGATTAAAAAGTAGGCTATAACCGATTAAATGGGGTATCGTAGAGCTAGGCTACATACCGATAGTTGATATGTAGGTTGAGTTGAAGTTGTCCTCAGCAAATCGAATAATCAGACATGTTTTGCCAACTCCACTATCTCCGATGAGTAATAATTTGAAAAGGAAGTCGTACTTTTTCGCCATAATGTTTTTCAAAGTTTTTGGTGAATGATCAGAAACTATGACTCTTTACAAATCCAGTACAATTTCCAATGTTTTTCTTAACCTTATGTTTAACGCTTAAGAGGTTAACAAATGCCTTAAAGTATTACTCAACATACACACAGGTCAAAATTACACTCTCATTTCTCCTGGAGAGTTTTCAGCTTTTCTTTAGCATAAAATCCGCTTGTTTTCCCTTTCCCTTGAAAACTGTCACCATTACATTCGGATCTCCCCCTATGTCTTTCTTGTTCCGAGAAAAATAAAACAGAACGCCACACAAGTTAAAAACGAAAGTTGGAACAAACTTTGCTGCACTGCAATGGGCTATACAATTCTACAGAGCCACAAAACTTTGTTATAATCCATTTATCAAGCCAAAATTTCAAGTTTTCTTTTCTTCCAAAGGCCGATCAACATACATCCATTCCACACAAACAGGGCTAACTTTTCGCCCCAAAAAACTTTCTCCTGTCGAAGTTCATGTAGGATTACGTAGAGAGGGAGAGGTTCGCGGTTATTACAGTGGAGAGAACAGACAGTAATGGGACAGCAGAAAGAGCCGATGCTGCTTACAGACAGCAGAGGGCGCTCGACCAAATGAATAAAGTCAGTGGTTTCTTAGGTGTATATAGAGCTCCATGTAATTGCGTTTACCAAAGGCCTTTACTGAAATATGTCATCATTTCTCTGTAAACGTGTATCCTTAGTACCACATTTCAAGTGGTCTCTCCCTCACACTGGGAGAGAAATCGAACAAAATCAAATGTACCAGTAGGCTAGTTAAAGATGGCTCTGAACAAAACCTCTCTGTGTGTAGGCCTGTGTAATTTGGTAGGAAGAGTTGACCTCACAAACATGGCATCCTTGCCTCTCCTCCTTGACACGTAATGGCGACAAAAACACTTCCGGCCCCTGCACCTCGAGCCTCGTTCATTTATTAACTTTCAACTTCCGGTTGATCCTTCTTTTCGGCTACGGCTACAAACTCGCCAAGATGCCAGTAAGTGCGCACACAGGCTATATAACCCTTGCTTCAGTTTGTGAAATTTGTTTGGGCGGGACATGACTACACCCATCGATGCATTAGAACTTTGCTAATATTCCGATCTATTTATATACAGGATTAGTCTAGCAATGGATAGCTAATGCAATCTTGAACTGCGGGCCAAGCGCGTGCTATGGGCTTTGCTGAATTGACGCAATATGGCGGCGTACATGCAATAGAAAGCATGGACTGACATGTAGTTAGCTAACTACTTTGATGTTTTAGTGATTGTTTATAAACATTTGACACCGCTTGTACACGATGCATTTTGACTAGATATGCACATTCATTGACTTATGTTTGATAGTGGACTTACGCATGCTTTAGCCAAACAAGCTAACGGTAACTAGCATAGCCTAGTCTACTGTAATTACCAGCCAGGAGTTTACCCAACGAACATTTGTCAGACATGTCAAATATTTTTGATGATACTTATCTTATGTACACGTCTCCTGTATGGACATTGTTTTAACTTGTTAACTAGCTAGATTATCAATTGGACACCCTCTTCTGCATTTTCTAAGATGGCCACCCTCTGGTTTCTCTTTTCTTTAGCTCGCAAAGGACCTGTTGCACCCAACCTCCGAGGAGGAGAAGAGGAGTCACAAGAAGAAGCGTCTTGTACAGAGCCCTAACTCGTATTTTATGGATGTCAAATGTCCAGGTTAGTGTCTCCCTGTAGCCTGGCTAGAAGTGTCTCCCTGTAGCCTGGCTAGAAGTGGCTCCCTGTAGCCTGGCTAGAAGTGGCTCCCTGTAGCCTGGCTAGAAGTGGCTCCCTGTAGCCTGGCTAGAAGTGGCTCCCTGTAGCCTGGCTAGAAGTGGCTCCCTGTAGCCTGGCTAGAAGTGGCTCTCCGGTACAGATCTAGGATAAGCTCACCCTAAACGTTACCTAAACTGACCTTGGTTTATTATCTAGGGATGTGGTTTGCCTTTCTTTATTAAAACTGGTCAGTCCACCAAAGAGAGTTTGCATGGCTAATGGAAACTCAATGTGGTTCAGTTGGTAGAGCATGGTGCTTTAAACGCCAGGGTTGTGGGTTTGATTCCCATGGGGGACCAGTATGAAAATGTATGCACTCTACTATAAGTCACTCTGTATAAGAGCGTCTGCTAAATTACTTAAATGTAAATCTAGTATAGTGGTTATTGATTCATCACGGAGACTGACTTGTTTCTAGGGAGATGTGTAGCGTCTTGCCTTTATGTGTTGCCCGTTCATTGTCTCCAGAGTGAATGAGGTGTCAACCAAGGCATACAGTAACCTTGTTGGTTGTCTTTGTTTGGAAGGAGTCTCCACTGATTCCTTTCAATAACTGCAATTGCAAGAACACAACAGTAATTGGAGAATATAATGTGTGATTTGTTGGGACAGAAAACACGAGTAAGTCGTTGAGTTTAGGACATTTTGAGGCGAATGTTAATTCATATTCTGGATGGGTCTGAACTGTTCTCTCTACAGGATGCTATAAGATCACGACAGTGTTCAGTCACGCCCAGACCGTCGTCCTGTGTGTCGGATGCTCCACAGTCCTGTGTCAACCTACAGGGGGTAAAGCACGCCTCACAGAAGGTACTATACTACACACACACACACAGAGTATCCAGGATGGAAAAATACTGATGTTGGACATAATTGTTGCCTTTATGTGTTGCCCATTCATTGTCTCCAGAGTGAATGAGGTGTCAACCAAGGCATACAGTAACCTTGTTGGTTGTCTTTGTTTGGAAGGAGTCTCCACTGATTCCTTTCAAAAACTGTGACTGCAAGAACACACTTAATATACAGAAGTAATACTGTCCGTTCTGTTTCTAGTTTACATTTTAGTCATTTAGCAGACGCTCTTATCCAGAGCGACTTAGTGAGTGCATACATTATTATTATTTTATTTTTTTCATACCCTGGACGATGCTGGGCCAATTGTGCGCCAGGATCTCTAGTGGCACAGCTAGCACTGCGATGCAGTGCCTTAGACCACTGCGCCACTCGGGAGAGTTGTAATAGTCTGATCTGCCACTCGTCAGGATCATGCACGAGATGGCCAATGTTTTGGGGAAAAGTTGCTTACCTGAACTTGTCAAAGACCCTTTTGTTTTCCAGTTGAAAATGTAGTTTTTTCATACTTTACTGACCATGACCCAAATAATTTAATGTATTGCTGTTCAATAGCCCAATTCAAGTGTGACCCTTTACCTGCTCAGCTGGCTTGGTTTGTGTTCACCACAGTTCAAAGCGGTTGGCAGTGTTTGTAGGGCTGGGAATTGCCAGGGACCACACAATACTTAAAGGAAAAATCCACCCAAAACCACTCATTCATAATTTACAGTGCTACATAACACTATGTGAGGACAATATTTTTTGTGAACAAATGTTTCATTTTGTCGTTAAAAGATGCTTGGTAGCAACGTGAAAATCATTGTGGAAATCTGTTGCAGCTCAAGTCAACTACAAAATCCACAATGCAATGCTCTATGGGCTTGCTGGCTAGGAAGGTAGGTAGCTAGCTAGCAAACGTACCTACACACAATACCTAAGTCAATATCAGCATATGAAGTAGCTAGTTAAAATCGCCTAAACAAACTGCACTATCAATTTAAGAGTACAATCTCACCATTTTCAACCTGCAGATTGATGTGCCTCGGAGTGGAGTCTGACATTCAAAACGGCACCATGCAATGTACCCTGGACTGACGAAGCAGACAAATAGGAGGAATGTGTTAGATCCTCTGTTAAATTACAAATTTCGAGGTAGGAAAATTGCAAAACTATGATCAATGGCTCATTCAAGAGAAGACAACCTCCCGCGTTATGACATCGGCCAGTATTGAAATCTGACGTGTATGATAGACGTTTTTGCGATCTAAAAGTCATATTCCTATTAACTTCCAGTGTAGTGAGAGCGGCTTTATCACAATGCTACATCATACCAGCCAAATTTCTGCCTGCTTGAACAGCAATGGCTCAGATAAACATGAAATTATCCATGGAATCGATAGAACATCACTCAGAGATGCACAAAAACAATATACCATTCAAAATGGGTGGATATTTACTTGAAGTGCCGATACGATATGTATTGCAATTTGATGTTAAACATATTGCTGAAGATATGATCTGTGCTGTTGCCAGGTGGAACCTATTCCCTGTGTTAGCTTAGTGGCAGAGGTGCTATATACCGCTTCCTGGCTCACCAGTCGGTTGGTCAATATTGACATAGTATTAATGATTGACAATATTGGCATGCAATGAGTTCCTAGTGAATGTCTGTCCATATCATAACATGACTAGACCGTGTTGATTTTGTACGTCCACACCAGACGCGATCCAAGACACGCAGGTTGAAATATCAAAACAAACTCTGAATCAACTACACTGAACAAAAATATAAACGCGACATGTGTTGGTCCCATGTTTCATGAGCTGAAATAAAAATCCCTGAAATTTTCCATAAACACAAACCTTTTCTCTCAAATGTTGTGCACACATTTTTAGTCCCTGTTAGTGAGCATATCTCCTTTGCCAAGATAATCCATCCACCTGGCAGGTGTGGTATATCAAGAAGCTAATTCAACAGCATGATCATTACACAGCTGCCCCTTGTGCTGGGGACAATGAAAGGCCAATCAAATGTGCAGTTTTGTCACACAACACAATGCCACAGATGTCTGAAGTTGAGGGAGTGTGCAATTGGCATGCTGACTGCAGGAATGTCCACCAGAGCTGTTGCCAGATAATTGAACGTTCATTTCTCTACCAAAGTCGTTTTAGAGAATTTGGCAGTACATCCAATCGGCCTCACAACAGCAGACCACGTCTATGGCGTTGTGTTGGTGAGCGGTTTGCTGATGTCAGCGTTGTGAACAGAGTGCCCCATGGTGGCGGTAGGGTTATGGTATGGGCAGGAATAAGCTACAAACAATTGCATTTTATCGATGGCAATTTAAATACACAGAATTACCATGAGATCCTGAGGTCCATTTTTTAAAATTATTTTTTTACGTATCTGTGACCAACAGATGCATATCTGTATTCCCAGTTGTGAAATCCATAGATTAGAGCCTAATGATTTTATTTCATTTGACTGATTTCCTCATATGAACTGTAACTCTGTAAAATCTTTGAAAATGTTGCATTTTTATATTTTTGTTCAGTATATATTAATTTGGGGACAGGTCGAAACATTCATGGACATTTAGCTAGCTAGCTTGATGTTGCTTGCTAATTTGTCCTGGGATATAAACATTGGGTTATTTTACCTGAAATGCACAAGGTCCTTTTTTCTGGATCTTTGTAGATTTTTCTCCCATTTTGAGTCACACAAAATCGTGTGTTCTCTACTCCGACAATTAATCCACAGATAAAAGGGGAAACTTAGTTAGTTTCTAGGAATCTCTCCTCCTTCAGTAGTCTTCTTCTGTGGACTTTTATGTCGGTTGGCAACCAACTTTAAGGTGCATTACCACCACCAACTGGACTGGAGTGTGGACCTCAGTTAATATTTAAATCACCCACGTGGGTATTTGTTCCTAAAAACCAATGAGGAGATGGGAGCGATGTGACTTGCAGCACGTCAAGCATCAAAAATAGAACCAAGTTCTATTTTAGCGCCTGGCTACGCAGACAAACTGATTGAATAACCTGTATGTGTGCATTTATTTTGCAACGTGAGTGGTGTGGTCAGCATGTAATGCACACACTTGACGCCTCACATGATCCCTGCATGTCCATTGTCTGGATTTCTCTCCCTTCCTCCATCCCCGTTATCCTCATATCGCCTTCCCCGCTAGGCTGTCAGTCTGGCCTTAAGAATCAACAGTAGTTTGATCCCCTCACTCTCCCTACTGGAGCCTGTTGGGAGCTCTCACTACCATATAAAAGTGAAATCTGTCTGGGACCATAACTAACTCCTCTTCCTCCTTTACCCAGGATGCTCATTCAGGAGAAAACAGCACTAGTCTCTCAGCAATGGACCTTGTTGGACCGAGAGACCAAGGGAGGAGAGATGGGATTGACCCCACAGTGACCCTGTTCAGGAAGTGACAAAGCGAGAGGAAAAGTGGAGATGAAACGAGATGAAACTGAAGAAGAGGAAAGATGGTGTTGAGCTCTGCTTTGTGTGCGTAGAGAGAAAACGTCCCCTGGCATAATGACATCACTGTAACACCACTCCTCCACCGGTCTTTCTCACTTATTAATAAAGTTTAGTTTTTTCGTTAAAGAATCCAGTTTACTTGTCTGTCTTTGATCCAGGTGTCAAATATGTTTGACTGTATTATTAGAAAACAACATGAAGGTGTCATATGGGGAAGGTAAGCTGGTCCTAGATCTATGCCTGAGAACAACTTCTACCTAGAGCTCCACTGTTCTTAAATCAGGGGTGTCAAACTCATTCCATGGAGGGGCCTAGGGTCTGCTGGTTTTTCCCCTTTCAATTAAGACCTAGACAACCAGGTGAGGACAGTTCCTTACTAATCAGTGACCTTAATTCAATCAAGTACAAGGGAGGAGAGTGTCTCCTGAGTGGCGCAGTGGTCTAAGGCCTGTGCCACTAGAGATCCTGGTTCGAATCCAGGCTCTGTCGCAGCCGGCCGCGACCGGGAGACTCATGGGCGGCGCACAATTGGCCCAGCGTCGTCCAGGGTAGGGGAGGGAATGGCCGGCAGGGATGTAGCTCAGTTGATAGAGCATGGCGTTTGCAACGCCAGGGTTGTGGGTTTGATTCCCACGGGGGGCCAGTATAAAAAAAAATATATATGTATATGTATTCACTAACTGTAAGTCGCTCTGGATAAGAGCGTCTGCTAAATGACTCAAATGTACAAATGAGAGAATCCGCAGACACTCGTCCCTCTGGAATGAATTTGACACCTGTGCCTTAAATGGACCAACACAATGCGCTGACAACGTTTGGCAGGAAAATGTTTAGTTGACGATTTTAACATGGATAATTTACAGGGCTGTTAGTGTAACCGTGTGCTCCAGAGCCAGTTGCGTCTGCGGAGGATCCTTTCTGTGTCTGGGGACGAGGGTCTGATCCAGGGAGAGAAACGCACCGTCCTGCTGCGGGCCACTGGAACACACACACACCAGCTTAGACAACCCCAAGACTGCTGCTGTCCACTGGAGAACAATTACCTCAGATATAAAGCTTACAAATCATTTATGCTACCTGATGCACCAATATAATAGGAAAGGGTAACGTACTGACCTGTGTTCGGTGGTGTATTTGGGTACAGGCCGACCACAGGGACAGGAACCGTCTGCATGCAGGAGTTGTACACTGACAAATACAGAAGTTAACTGTCACTGGAGTAGGGAGTAACAGTCACATTCAGCTGCACAGGAGACATCACCAATTGAGTGGTTAGTTACCTATGAATAAGGTGGTGAGTGGTTAGACAGTTACCTATGAATAAGGTGGTGAGTGGTTAGACAGTTACCTATGAATAAGGTGGTGAGTGGTTAGACAGTTACCTATGAATAAGGTGGTGAGTGGTTAGACAGTTACCTATGAATAAGGTAGTGGTGATTGGTTAGTTACCTATAAATAAGGTTGTGAGTGGTTAGACAGTTACCTATGAATAAGGTAGTGGTGATTGGTTAGTTACCTATGAATAAGGTAGTGGTGGTGAGTGGTTAGATAGTTACCTATGAATAAGGTGGTGGTGGTTAGATAGTTACCTATGAATAAGGTGGCAGTAGTGGCCATAACTGCAAACACAGCAAAGACCAGGATGAGATGGAAGTCCAGGAAGATTGTAGACGAATCAGATCTGTCGAACCTGAACACACACACTCAGACAGGGTCAGATGTGTGGATACAGTGGGCTATATCAGCTGTGTAGTGCTAGGGCAAAAACCAAAATGTGCACCCGGGGGGGCCCCAGGACTGAACGTTTTCATTGTCGTGTTTTGGCTGTGTGAGAGTCTGCTCCTCACCTATCTTCACCTCGCTGTCCGCCGTGATGTAAACTGTGAGGACATGAGTCTGTGGGGTCAGGTGGCTGGACAGGGTGATGTTGGCAGGAGGGGGCAGGACCTTTGACCCAGGAAGTGGAAATGTAGACAGACAACACTAGACTTCCGTCTGATTGACTGGGCTCAGATAGCAGCACGTCAGTACTGTCAGAGTGGAACTGAACACAACACAGAGAGAGAAGAGATATGGATTGCATTCACTCCATACTGCCTATGCCAAGGTCTTAAAGCAGTGTGTATTGTGGGGCTGTAAATGCTCTAATGCTTAATGTTAGTCCTAATGTGACCCACCCGTAGGTCAGAGAGCACCTCCTTGGTGCCCAGCACAGAGAACTCTGCCATGGGCTGCAGAGCAGAGAGCACCAGGAAAGACACCGGGCAGTGGAACGCAGGCAGGTACGGCAACTGTACCAAACGTCCGGAGAGAGGTAGCGACAGAGCAGAGAGAGGAAGGATAGGGATGGGGGACTGGCCCCGCAGAGAGGCTGAGAGAGAGACGGAGAGAGAGAGAGAGGAGAGGAGGTGGAGGACGGAGTCTGACTGGGGACGGACGGAGACTCTGCAGCTGTATTCACCTGAGGGAGAGAGAGTAAAAAATGGGTCAAATAATTATTTAATGTATTATTTTAGAGACATGGTCTTTTTATCAATGGGATGGGGAAGAGAGGTCCTGTGTTCCTGTCGTACCTGTGTCGAGGTCATAGTGAGGTGTGGCGACGATCACAGCCTGCAGTGTGTTGAGCTGGAGGTAGGGGGCGCTGAAGTGCAGGGAACACCATAACTCTGCCTTTGGCTGCAGCTTCTCTATGGCCTCCCTCTGGAACAGGGAACACTGGGCTAGTGGGAGAGTTGGGGAGGTGGGAAAAGAGATGGGGAGGTGGGAGAAGAGGAGCAGGGAAAGGAGAGAGAGAGAGGTATCAGTTTACTACTCACCTCTGTTGTAATATGGATAACCTGTATAGGCCATGTAGGTGTGAAGCTCCACACCTGTGTGTGTGTCACCTGTGTTGACGGGGGAGGTGTATAGCTCCACAGGAACAGTGTAGTCAGGTGCGTCAGGCCAGTTGGTGAGGAAACGATCCTCAGGGGGATAGAGTTCTGGGATGGCTGGAGACTCCACCTTCACCTGTTGGCAAAACACTACCATGGTGACCCCTTCATTTCCATGGCAACCCCCTCATTTCCATGGTAACCCTCTGCTGTACTGTACCTCTCTGAGGGCCTGCTGTCCTCCTTCCAGTCTGTAGTAGACCACTACCGTTCCAGAATGCTTTGCCAGGGCAGCTCCCGTCTTTGGGTCGATCTGCAGAACACGACTAGACGACATATTCCACTGACCTGGCTGGCCTGAGAGAGAGAGTCTGTGTGTGTGTTTTGTTTAATTTGTTTAATTTTTTTATTTAACCTTTATTTTATCAGGGAGTCATGCTGAGACCAAGGTCTATTTTACAGATGAGCCCTGAAAAAAACTAAAACTAAATGCAAGCAGAAAGAAAAACAGGGTCCTAAAAAACAAAGACATTCATCAGTAAAAAGGTCCTCAATCAGCGTTCTGAACTAGCAAAAAAAAAAATTCTGATTTACTTAACTTAGAGACCAAAGGAATAATTACCAGAGTTAGCCATCCCTGAGATCAGGTGTGGTAACTCGTATGTCTAAAGTTTAGTAATGATGTTAGGTACAGTGGGGCTTTTTGTAAATGGGCTTTGTAAATGAAAACATAGCAATGTATCAACCTACATGAGTGACATCAAAGAGGGCCAACCAACATTCTGGTAGAGAATGCAGTGAAGAGTGCTAAAACTGTTGCCCATAATAAAGTGCAGTGCGCTATTATAAACTGCATCTAACGGCTTTAATGAAGTAGCAGCTGCATACATATAGATGATGTCGCCATAGTCTAGGACCGATAGGAACGCCGACTGACTAATCTGTTTTCTACTATTTATCGAGAGGCAGGACCTATTTCTATAGAAGCCCACTTTTATTCTCAGCATCTTAACTAACTCATCATTATGCTTTTTAAAAGACAGCTTTTCATCTATCCAGATGCCCAGATATTTGTAAGCAGGGACACAATCAATATGGACACCATCTAAAGTACATATGCTTAAATCAGCAGAGTTATTTGTATGTGCTCTAGAGAACAACATGTAGTTTGTAAAAAAAAAAAAATATTTTATTATTTTTTATAAAAATTATGTATTTATTTTTGTATCTTTTTGGGGGGGTGTAGATCAGCTTTAATATTGCAGATAGATTGTAACTTCCATCAATGTAATTGTCTGCATCACTTCCAATCCCCCATATGTTTTTTTTTCTCGCAAATACAGTGGGGGAAAAAAGTATTTAGTCAGCCACCAATTGTGCAAGTTCTCCCACTTAAAAAGATGAGAGAGGCCTGTAATTTTCATCATAGGTACACGTCAACTATGACAGACAAAATGAGAAAAAAAATCCAGAAAATCACATTGTAGGATTTGTAATGAATTTATTTGCAAATTATGGTGGAAAATAAGTATTTGGTCAATAACAAAAGTTTCTCAATACTTTGTTATATACCCTTTGTTGGCAATGACACAGGTCAAACGTTTTCTGTAAGTCTTCACAAGGTTTTCACACACTGTTGCTGGTATTTTGGCCCATTCCTCCATGCAGATCTCCTCTAGAGCAGTGATGTTTTGGGGCTGTCGCTGGGCAACACGGACTTTCAACTCCCTCCAAAGATTTTCTATGGGGTTGAGATCTGGAGACTGGCTAGGCCACTCCAGGACCTTGAAATGCTTCTTACGAAGCCACTGCTTCGTTGCCCGGGCGGTGTGTTTGGGATCATTGTCATGCTGAAAGACCCAGCCACGTTTCATCTTCAATGCCCTTGCTGATGGAAGGAGGTTTTCACTCAAAATCTCACGATACATGGCCCCATTCATTCTTTCCTTTACACGGATCAGTCGTCCTGGTCCCTTTGCAGAAAAACAGCCCCAAAGCATGATGTTTCCACCCCCATGCTTCACAGTAGTATGGTGTTCTTTGGATGCAACTCAGCATTCTTTGTCCTCCAAACACGACGAGTTGAGTTTTTACCAAAAAGTTCTATTTTGGTTTCATCTGACCATATGACATTCTCCCAATCCTCTTCTGGATCATCCAAATGCACTCTAGCAAACTTTAGACGGGCCTGGACATGTACTGGCTTAAGCAGGGGGACACGTCTGGCACTGCAGGACTTGAGTCCCTGGCGGCGTAGTGTGTTACTGATGGTAGGCTTTGTTACTTTGGTCCCAGCTCTCTGCAGGTCATTCACTAGGTCCCCCCATGTGGTTCTGGGATTTCAGCCACCAATTGTGCAAGTTCTCCCACTTAAAAAGATGAGAGAGGCCTGTAATTTTCATCATAGGTACACGTAAACTATGACAGACAAATTGAGAAAAAAATAATCCAGAAAATCACATTGTAGGATTTTTAATGAATTTATTTGCAAATTATGGTGGAAAATAAGTATTTGGTCACCTACAAACAAGCAAGATTTCTGGCTCTCACAGACCTGTAACTTCTTCTTTAAGAGGCTCCTCTGTCCTCCACTCGTTACCTGTATTAATGGCACCTGTTTGAACTTGTTATCAGTATAAAAGACACCTGTCCACAACCTCAAACAGTCACACTCCAAACTCCACTATGGCCAAGACCAAAGAGCTGTCAAAGGACACCAGAAACAAAATTGTAGACCTGCACCAGGCTGGGAAGACTGAATCTGCAATAGGTAAGCAGCTTGGTTTGAAGAAATCAACTGTGGGAGCAATTATTAGGAAATGGAAGACATACAAGACCACTGATAATCTCCCTCGATCTGGGGCTCCACGCAAGATCTCACCCCGTGGGGTCAAAATGATCACAAGAACGGTGAGCAAAAATCCCAGAACCACACGGGGGGACCTAGTGAATGACCTGCAGAGAGCTGGGACCAAAGTAACAAAGCCTACCATCAGTAACACACTACGCCGCCAGGGACACAAATCCTGCAGTGCCAGACGTGTCCCCCTGCTTAAGCCAGTACATGTCCAGGCCCGTCTGAAGTTTGCTAGAGTGCATTTGGATGATCCAGAAGAGGATTGGGAGAATGTCATATGGTCAGATGAAACCAAAATATAACTTTTTGGTAAAAACTCAACTCGTCGTGTTTGGAGGATAAAGAATGCTGAGTTGCATCCAAAGAACACCATACTACTGTGAAGCATGGGGGTGGAAACATCATGCTTTGGGGCTGTTTTTCTGCAAAGGGACCAGGACGACTGATCCGTGTAAAGGAAAGAATGAATGGGGCCATGTATCGTGAGATTTTGAGTGAAAACCTCCTTCCATCAGCAAGGGCATTGAAGATGAAACGTGGCTGGGTCTTTCAGCATGACAATGATCCCAAACACACCGCCCGGGCAACGAAGCAGTGGCTTCGTAAGAAGCATTTCAAGGTCCTGGAGTGGCCTAGCCATATCTTAATTTCCATCATTATCAATAAATATGCGTAATAATGTTGGCAGTTCGTGCGAAGGATTGTTACCTATAACCCTGATTGCCATTGTATTACATGACATTTTTGTCAAGCAATTATTATTTTAGCAAACAATTATTGTGGTTCATCCTATATTCTCCCTAACATCCTTACCCCCTTGCAACAGATGTGGGATACACACACACACACACACACACACACACGCACATACTCTAACACACTCAACCCCTTTCCTCCACAATCAACCATATGCTCAGATGCTCAACGGTTATTACATCCCAGAGCCCAACTCAAGAAAGGACCTGATTTACGAATGCATATACAGTTACAGCTGTTTGAGAAAGCATGCAAGATTGAGCAAAAATTGACAAAAATGTGAGATTTGATTAACCTATATCAAGTCCTAGGTGATGGAGATCAGAGCCACCCTCTTCCCCTGAGACACAAACACTCTGGTCCCCCGTTGTAACCATTTTCCCCAAGCATCTCCGTGCAGTCAGACCTTTGATTATTTTGTGCCACCAGGGCCACAATAATATGCCCCCTCTCTGATTGTCCGAGTGTGACCCCCTCCCCATGGGTTACTGTAGCCAGTGTTGCCAGCACTGCCACTACCTGGGTGGGGGTACCCCACCGGAATCCCCACCGGCTAGGTACAAGGGCGTTAAAGTTCTCATTAGCAGCTTTGAGAATTTCCTTGTATATTATGCTCTCCCATCAACATGTACTTAGTTTTACCTGCATTCAATACTAATTTCAGGTCAATAAAGTATTTATGTAATACAATGAAGGCAGACTGTAGTTCAGATAGAGCCTGGTCAATCTTGGGGGCAATAGCATACACAACAGTTTCATCGGCATACAAGTGCAGGTTAAAATGTATTACAGACAAGTCAATATTGTTAATGTAAACAGTCAAAAGTATAGGACCCAAAATCTCCCCCTGCGGGACACCTTTCATAATATCCAGGAAACCTGATTTAACACCATCAGTAGACACATTGAGTTCTATCTGTCAAGTCATGTTTAAACCATTTACATGCAGCCTGGTCTAGGCCAATTGAGTCAAGCTTCTGAATTAGCAGTGAGTGATCAACAGTATCGAAAGCCTTTGACAGGTCAATGAAGAGGGCAGCACAATGTTGCCTATTATCCATACAATTAACCACAGGAGAGATACTACTATGACCTGGTCTAAAACCCGACTGATGTACATTTAGAATACATTTAAAAGATAGAAAGGTCTTAGCTGAGAATTAATCAAGGATTCAAATATTTTAGCTAGGCAAGAAAGTTTAGAAATAGGGCAATAATTATTTAGGTCACAAGGATCACCACTTTTGTGAAGGGGGCATACATGGGCCGCCTTCCAAACCTTGGGGATCGTACAAGATATAATCGTAAGGTTAAAAATATGGATTAATGATTCAGCAATCAGGTGGGCAGAGAGCTACAGCAAAAATGGATGAAGCATATCAGCCCCCGTGGATTTTTTAAAACATCAATCTTAAGCAAGGCATCTAGCACATCACAGACAGTAAATTGCTGAAATGAAAACAAAGATTCACTTGAAGTTGACGTGTTAACCGTCGAGTCAGCTAGAGGCTGGCAGAGGGAAGAGCAGTCGATTGACTGACCAGCTCAATTAAACCACTGTTTACAATGATGATTAAAAGCATCACTTATCTCCTTCTTCTCAGTTATGATTCTTTGAGTGTGTGTGGGTGTGTCTAGGTGGCAGGTAGCCAAGCGGTTAGGACCTAGTAACCGAAAGGTTGCTGGTTCAAACCCAGAGCCGGCAAGGTGTAACAATCTGCCGTTCTGCAAGGCAGTTAACCCCCAACAACAACTGCTCTCTGGGCGCCGATGACATGGACGTCAATTAAGGCAGCCCCCCGCACCTCTCTGATTCAGAGAGGTTGGGTTAAATGCGGAAGACACATTTCGGTTGAATGCATTCAGTTGTACAACTGACTAGGTGGGGGCAGTTTCACCATTAAGGATCCCAGCTTTAAGGAAAATAAAACAGACAGAGAGAGAGATTTGACTATATACTGTGTGTGTTGTGTTACCGGTTGGTGGTAATGTGTGTGTGTTACCGGTTGGTGGTAATGTGAGAGTGTGTGTGTTACCGGTTGGTGGTAATGTGAGAGTGTGTGTTACCTGTTGGTGTAATGTGAGAGTGTGTGTTACCGGTTGGTGGTAATGTGAGAGTGTGTGTGTTACCTGTTGGTGGTAATGTGAGAGTGTGTGTTACCTGTTGGTGGTAATGTGAGAGTGTGTGTTACCTGTTGGTGGTAATGTGAGAGTGTGTGTTACCTGTTGGTGGTAATGTGAGAGTGTGTTACCTGTTGGTGGTAATGTGAGAGTGTGTGTTACCTGTTGGTGGTATTGTGAGAGTGTGTGTTACCTGTTGGTGGTAATGTGAGAGTGTGTGTGTTACCTGTTGGTGGTAATGTGAGAGTGTGTGTTACCGGTTGGTGGTAATGTGAGAGTGTGTGTTACCTGTTGGTGGTAATGTGAGAGTGTGTGTGTTACCTGTTGGTGGTAATGTGTGTGAGTTACCTGTTGGTGTAATGTGAGAGTATGTGTTACCGGTTGGTGGTAATGTGAGAGTGTATGTGTTACCTGTTGGTGGTAATGTGTGTGTTACCTCTTGGTGTAATGTGAGAGTGTGTGTTACCTGTTGGTGGTAATGTGAGAGTGTGTGTGTTACCTGTTGGTGGTAATGTGAGAGTGTGTGTGTTACCTGTTGGTGGTAATGTGAGAGTGTGTGTTACCAGTTGGTGGTAATGTGAGAGTGTGTGTTACCTGTTGGTGGTAATGTGAGAGTGTGTGTTACCTGTTGGTGGTAATGTGAGAGTGTGTGTTACCTGTTGGTGGTAATGTGAGAGTGTGTGTGTTACCTGTTGGTGGTAATGTGAGAGTGTGTGTTACCGGTTGGTGGTAATGTGAGAGTGTGTGTTACCGGTTGGTGGTAATGTGAGAGTGTGTGTGTTACCTGATGGTGGTAATGTGTGTGAGTTACCTGTTGGTGTAATGTGAGAGTATGTGTTACCGGTTGGTGGTAATGTGAGAGTATGTGTGTTACCTGTTGGTGATAATGTGTGTGTTACCTCTTTGTGTAATGTGAGAGTGTATGTTACCTGTTGGTGGTAATGTGAGAGTGTGTGTGTTACCTGTTGGTGGTAATGTGAGAGTGTGTGTGTTACCTGTTGGTGGTAATGTGAGAGTGTGTGTTACCGGTTGGTGGTAATGTGTGTGAGTGTGTTATGGGCGTTGAACTGTTGTCCCAGGTTGTCGTAGCAGAGAGCCCTGACTCTGATGGTCCAGCCCAGGGGAAAGGCAGGCAGGCCTCCCCCTCCAACACTGTACAGACTGGACACACTGAACAGCCTGACAAACCACACTGGAGACACCTGGCAAACACAACACACAAATACTATTTTGTACTCTCCAGCATGGTCAGATAGTGATGACCCAGTCCTTCGGGTCAACTGTGGATGCTGAATTTCTCACCAGGTTTACTTTAGAATAGATCCCTGCGAAGGACACAAGTGACCAACTTACCCGGACGCTGATGAGCAGGGTCTGGTTGACCCCACAGGTCTCCATAGCGATTACCTCCAGCAGGGCGGATCCTGTGTCAGGCCCCGCCCTCAGAATGCCCTGGCTGTCCATGGTTACAAGTCCCTCCCCTTTCACACACTGACACAGGGCGTACCGCACGGGACAGATCGTGTCTCTGAAAAACACAATCATACACGCATGAGTACAGACATAAACACACAATCACACACGCATGAGTACTGACATACAGTGCATTCGGAAAATATTCAGACCCCTTGACTTTTTCCACATTTTGTTACGTTACAGACTGATTTTCCTCATCAATTTAAGAATGATGGAGGCCACTGTGTTCTTGGGGACCTTCAATACTGCAGAATTTTTTTGGTACCCTTCCCCAGATCTGTGCCTCAACAGAACACCCCATAATGACAACGCGAAAACAGGTTTGTAGAAATGTTAGCAAATTTATAAATACCTTATTTACATAAGTATTCAGACCTTTTGCTATGAGACTCGAAATTGAGCTCAGGTGCATCCTGTTTCCATTGATCATCCTTGAGATGTTTCTACAACTTGTTTGGAGCCCACCTGTGGTAAATTCAATTGGTTGGACATTATTTGGAAAGGCACACACTTGTCTATATAAGGTCCCACAGTTGACAGTGCATGTCAGAGCAAAAACCAAGCAATGAGGTCAAAGGAATTGTCAGTAGAGCTCCGAGACAGGATTGGGTTGAGGCACAGATCTGGGGAAGGGTACCAAAAAAAGTCTGCAGTATTGAAGGACCCCAAGAACACAGTGGCCTCCATCATTCTTAAATGGAAGAAGTTTGGAACCACCAAGACTCTTTCTAGAGCTGGCTGCCCAGCCAAACTGAGCAATCGGGGGAGAAGGGTTTTGGTCAGGGAGGTGACCAAGAACCCGATGGTCAGAGCTCCAGAGTTCCTCTGTGGAGATGGGAGAACCTTCCAGAAGGACAACCATCTCTGCAGCACTCCACCAATCAGGCCTTTATGGTAGAGTGGCCAGATGGAAGCCACTCCTCAGTAAAAGGCACATGACAGCCCACTTGGAGTTTGCCAAAAGGCACCTAAAGGACTATCAGACCATGAGAAACAAGATTCTCTGGTCTGATGAAACCAAGATTGAACTCTTTGGCCTGAATGCCAAGCGTCACGTCTGGAGGAAACCTAGAACCATCTCTACTGGTGGTGGCAGCATCGTGCTGTGGGGATGTTTTTCAGCGGCAGGGACTGGGAGACTAGTCAGGATCGAGGGATGATTAAAACCTGCTCCAGAGCGCTCAGGACCTCAGACTGGGGCGAAGGTTCAGGTTCCAACAGGACAATGACCCTAAGCACACAGCCAAGACAACACATGAGTGGCTTTGGGACAAGTCTCTGAATGTCCTTGAGTGGCCCAGCCAGAGCCCGGACTTGAACCCGATCGAACATCTCTGGAGTGACCTGAAAATAGCTGTGCAGCGACGCTCCCCATCCAACCTGACAGAGCTTAAGAGGATCTGCAGAGAAGAATGGGAGAAACTCCCCAAATACAGATGTGCCAAGCTTGTAGCGTTATACCCAAGAAGACTAGAGGCTGTAATCAGTGCCAAAGGTGCTTCAACAAAGTGCTGAGTAAAGGGTCTGAATACTTATGTAAATGTTATATTTAAGTGTTTTATTTTTTATACATTTGCAAAAATGTATAAAAACCTGTTTTTGTTTTGTCATTATGAGGTATTGTGTGTAGATTGATGAGGGGGAAAAAACAATTTAATCCATTTTAGAATAAGGCTGTAACGTAACAAAATGTGGAAAAAGTCAAGGGGTCTGAATACTTTCCGAATGCACTGTAAACACACACACACATGCTGGCTCTCACTTGTTGCTCTGTAGTGCGTAGTGTGACTAGGGAGACATGAGGATGGATCTGGAGGTTCCTACAGCCAGCTGCATCTCCTGGTACACCTTAGAGAGGAGAGGAGGAGAGAGGAGGAGAGAGGAGGAGGTGAGAGGAGGAGAGAGGACAGGAGTAGAAATGAGTAAAGAGTGGAGAGGAGAGGAGAGGAGAGGAGAGGAGAGGAGAGGAGAGGAGAGGAGAGGAGAGGAGAGGAGAGGAGAGGAGAGGAGAGGTCATCATATCACAGACATAAACTCCTCAACAACAACCCATAAACAAATGTCTCAAAAGCAGGAGGTGAAAAGCAGTAGGTGGACCCAGTGTGTTTACCAGTCTCTATATCTCGTCAGAGAGCTGCTGGTGGGAGGCTGACGTGTGGTTGGCCAGCTGAACTGTCACTCTCAGACTGGTCCTGCCCGCTGCCCACGCCCTCACCAGCACAGAGAAACTATGGGCAGGAGAGACAGTCACCCCCGCCTACAACCCACACACACACACACACACACACACACACACACACACACACACACACACACACACACACACACACACACTCACACACACACACACAGGGTGAACACTGTCATATCCAAGTGGTTTGACAAACATTCACCTACATATACAGGGACAAAGCATAGCGTACCTGAGTGTGTCGTGGTTGTATCTCCAGTGCTCCCAGCTTGCCCAGACTCCAGTGAAAGGAGAGACCAGACTCTACACTGCCCAGAGCAAAGGGGTTCTGTCTACTGTCACTGCACATCACATACACTGGCATCTAAACGCGTGCGCGCACACACACACACACACACACACACACACACACACACACACACACACACACACACACATATACTGGGGTTACTAAACCACATGCACATACGCACCCAAATTCTTTACAAACATACACAGAAACAAACTACACTGCCTGCCACATACATTCATCATCCAATGACAGAATGTTTGAGAGAGAATACAAACATTATCTGTATCTTACCTCAGTGCCCACAGACAGTTTGACCAGAAGGGCCTGGATCCTGACCCCTGTCAGGTTAAACACCTCCACCTCCACCTCATCCTGACACACACACACACACACAACCAGATAATGAACAAGTGAAAAGTATGTGTGTGTGTGTGTACCTGTGCGAAGGTGAGCAGCGCTCCTGTGTCCTGAGTGACAGTCTGCAGCGCCCCTCTGAGTTTGACCACGCCCACTGCCACGCCACTGACCAATCCTGTGTCGGTCACTGTGGCGATGCGGCTGTCACTCACAGAGAAGCCCACACTGGACTGGGGGTGGGGGCCACCCTCCCACTTCACTTGAGAGAGGTGTGTGTGTAAGTGTATGATTGCGTGCAGATAGAGGGAGCTGTTCCGGATGACTATGTGATCACGCTCTCCGTAGCCGATGTGAGTAAGACTTTTAAGCAGGTCAACATTCACAAGGCCGCAGGGCCAGACGGATTACCAGGACGTGTACTCCGAGCATGTGCTGACCAACTGGCAAGTGTCTTCACTGACATTTTCAACATGTCCCTGACTGAGTCTGTAATACCAACATGTTTCAAACAGACCACCATAGTCCCCGTGCCCAAGGACTCTAAGATAACCTGCCTAAATGACTACCGACCCGTAGCACTGACGTCTGTAGCCATGAAGTGCTTTGAAAGGCTGGTCATGGCTCACATCAACACCATTATCCCAGAAACCCTAGACCCACTCCAATTTCCATATCGCCCCAACAGATCCACAGATGATGCAATCTCTATTGCACTCCACACTGCCCTTTCCCACCTGGACAAGAGGAACACCTACGTGAGAATGCTATTCATTGACTACAGCTCAGCATTCAACACCATAGTGCCCTCAAAGCTCATCACTAAGCTAAGGATCCTGGGACTAAACACCTCCCTCTGCAACTGGATCCTGGACTTCCTGACGGGCCGCCCCCAGGTGGTAGGTAACAACACATCTGCCACACTGATCCTTAACACGGGGGCCCCTCAGGGGTGCGTGCTCAGTCCCCTCCTGTACTCCCTGTTCACCCATGACTGCATGGCCAGGTACGACTCCAACACCATCATTAAGTTTGCCGATGACACAACAGTGGTAGGCCTGATCACCGACAACGATGAGACAGCCTATAGGGAGGAGGTCAGAGACCTGGCCATGTGGTGCCAGGATAACAACCTCTCCCTCAAAGTGACCAAGACAAAGGAGATGATTGTGGACTACAGGAAAAAAAAGAGGACTGAGCACGCCCCCATTCTCATCGACGGGGCTGTAGTGGAACAGGTTGAGAGCTTCAAGTTCCTTGGTGTCCACATCACCAACAAACTATCATGGTCCAAACACACCAAGACAGTCGTGAAGAGGGCACGACAAAGCCTATTCCCCCTCAGGAGACTGAAAAGATTTGGCATGGGTCCTCAGATCCTCAAAAAATTCTACAGCTGCACCATCGAGAGCATCCTGACTGGTTGCATCACCGCCTGGTATGGCAACTGCTTGGCCTCCGACCGTAAGGCACTACAGAGGGTAGTGCGTACGGCCCAGTACATCACTGGGGCCAAGCTTCCTGCCATCCAGGACCTCTATACCAGGCGGTGTCAGAGGAAGGCCCTCAAAATTGTAAAAGACTCCAGCCACCCTAGTCATAGACTGTTCTCTCTGCTACCGCACGGCAACCGGTACCGGAGTGCCAAGTCTAGGTCCAAAAGACTTCTCAACAGCTTCTACCCCCAAGCCATAAGACTCCTAAACAGCTAATCATGGCTACCCGGACTATTTGCACTGCCCCCCCACCCCATCTTTTTACGCTGCTGCTACTCTGTTAATTATTTATGCATAGTCACTTTAACTCTACCCACATGTACATATTACTTCAACTAGCCGGTGCCCCCGTACATTGACTCTGCACTGGTACCCCCCTGTATATATAGCCTCCCTACTGTTATTTTATTTTACTTCTGCTCTTTTTTTCTCAACACTTTTTTGTTTTATTCTACTTTTTTATTAAAAATAAATGCACTGTTGGTTAAGGGCTGTAAGTAAGCATTTCACTGTAATGTCTGCACCTGTTGTATTCGGCACATGTGGCCAATACAATTTGATTTGATTTGATTTGAGTTATGACATTGACACAGTAGATAGTAGTACCGTGACTTCCATCAGCATACTATTCAGTTTGTCCCCAACATCGTTTGTGTTGTGAATTTCTAAAAGCCTTTTGAATTGTCACGTGATCCAATGATGAATCAAAGAATGTTCAAGACCAGATGTTCAAGGCCAGAAACCTAGTCAGAGTTAACAGAAACCTAGAGTCAGAGTTAACAGAAACCTAGAGTCAGAGTTAAACCTGCAATATGTAACTTTTTGGGTGACCTGACCAAATTCACATAGAAATGTGTGTTATAGATCTGTCATTCTCATTGAAAGCAAGTCTAAGAAGGTCTAAGCAGATCTGTTCAATGTGCACTAATAGAACAGATGAAAATAAAACAGGTTTGGTTATGGAAAATATATTTCACAGGGGTTTAGGTGGTACAATGATTCTCTACACTACACTTGCTTGTTTTGGCACATAAACTGAAATTAGGCAAACTATTCGAATTTTAGCAACTAGGAAATGGCGGCGAGATTTGTGTTTTGTGTCACCGTTAACAGAAACACACCAGTGGCTCCTCCTGAACCATCATTTGAGAAACACTGATAATATGTATTTGGTTACCTGTCGTACGCTGCCCAGTGTCAGTGCCAGACTCTGTGGCTGCAGGGTGAATCTGGGGTAGACCTGCATATCAAAACAATGGACAGCACATACAGTGGGGGGAAAAAGTATTTGATCCCCTGCTGATTTTGTACATTTGCCCACTGACAAAGACATGATCAGTCTATAATTTTAATGGTAGGTTTATTTGAACAGTGAGATACAGAATAACAACAAAAAAATCCAGAAGAACGCATGTCAAAAATGTTATAAATTGATTTGCATTTTAATGAGGGAAATAAGTATTTGACCCCTCTGCAAAACATTACTTAGTAATTGGTGGCAAAACCTTTGTTGGCAATCACAGAGGTCAGACGTTTCTTGTAGTTGGCCACCAGGTTTGCACACATCTCAGGAGGGATTTTGTCCCACTCCTCTTTGCAGATCTTCTCCAAGTCATTAAGGTTTCGAGGCTGACGTTTGGCAACTCGAACCTTTAGCTCCCTCCACAGATTTTCTATGGGATTAAGGTCTGGAGACTGGCTAGGCCACTCCAGGACCTTAATGTGCTTCTTCTTGAGCCACTCCTTTGTTGCCTTGGCCGTGTGTTTTGGGTCATTGTCATGCTGGAATACCCATCCACGACCCATTTTCAATGCCCTGGCTGAGGGAAGGAGGTTCTCACCCAAGATTTGACGGTACATGGCCCCGTCCATCGTCCCTTTGATGCAGTGAAGTTGTCCTGTCCCCTTAGCAGAAAAACATCCCCAAAGCATAATGTTTCCACCTCCATGTTTGACGGTGAGGATGATGTTCTTGGGGTCATAGGCAGCATTCCTCCTCCTCCAAACATGGCGAGTTGAGTTGATGCCAAATAGCTCGATTTTGGTCTCATCTGACCACAACACAACACCCAGTTCTCCTCTGAATCATACAGATGTTCATTGGCAAACTTCAGACAGGCCTGTATATGTGCTTTCTTGAGCAGGGGGACCTTGCGGGCACTGCAGGATTTCAGTCCTTCACGGCGTAGTGTGTTACCACTTGTTTTCTTGGTGACTATGGTCCCAGCTGCCTTGAGATCATTGACAAGATTCTCCCGTGTAGTTCTGGGCTGATTCCTCACCGTTCTCATGATCATTGCAACTCCACGAGGTGAGATCTTGCATGGAGCCCCAGGCAGAGGGAGATTGACAGTTATTTTGTGTTTCTTCCATTTGCGAATAATCGCACCAACTGTTGTCACCTTCTCACCAAGCTGCTTGGCGATGGTCTTGTAGCCCATTCCAGCCTTGTGTAGGTCTACAATCTTGTCCTTGACATCCTTGGAGAGCTCTTTGGTCTTGGCCATGGTGGAGAGTTTGGAATCTGATTGATTGATTGCTTCTGTGGACAGGTGTCTTTTATACAGGTTACACGCTGAGATTATGAGCACTCCCTTTAAGAGTGTGCTCCTAATATCAGCTCGTTACCTGTATAAAAGACACCTGGGAGCCAGAAATCTTTCTGATTGAGAGGGGGTCAAATACTTATTTCCCTCATTAAAATGCAAATCAATTTATAACATTTTTGACATGCGTTTTTCTGGATTTTGTTGTTGTTATTCTGTCTCTCACTGTTCAAATAAACCTACCATTAAAATTATAGACTGATCATGTATTTGTCAGTGGGCAAACGTACAAAATCAGCAGGGGATCAAATACTTTTTTCCATCACTGTATAGACTGTATATAGACTGTATATTATAGTTCTATGGTCTGTTATGTGTATTGGTCTGCTGGGGTTACGATTGGTTGTCTACCTGTAGCTGTCTGTGAGAGGAGGTCCGTACACTCCCACTGCTGTCCACTGCAGACAGGTGAAGACTGACCACTCCCACTGTCTGACCTGACACACGGTAACCTACGGAGACGCTGTCCAACGGCCCTGCATGCCTACACACACACGTTTATGTAACAGGTTGACAACATATTTCAGACATAACCTCTCTAGCCAGTGAAATGTTTCTTAGGAATGTGGACATAACAGACAAAATGAACACACACACACAGGTACTCACTCCACAGTGACGATAGGTGAGGAGGGGGTCAGTTTGAGCTGCATCAGAGGAAGGTAGCGATGTAGGAAGGGCTGTCTGTTAGAGTCTAGAACACGCACACGAACCAGAGCACTGTGGTCCACCTCCACCTGACACACACACAGAGACACACACACACACACACAGACACACACACACACACACACAGAGACACACACACACACAGAGACACACACACACACACACACACAGACACACACACACACACACACACAGACACACACACACACAGAGAAACACACACACACACACAGAGACACACACACACACAGAGACACACACACACACACAGAGATACACACACACACAGAGACACACACACACACACAGAGACACACACACACACAGAGACACACACACAGAGACACACACACACACAGACACGCATGTACGAAATGTGGTGTCTTGTAATCCAGGATGGTTGTAAAGAGCAACTCTCCTTCATACAACAGAATGAGAGGACACTCACAATGTCAACAAAGTCTATCTGGAAGTCAGTGATGTCAGAGACGGAGGTCAAACACAGGTCATAGGCCAGGATGGAGGAGAGGCCGGGCCGCAGGGGAAACACCTAAGAGACAACACAAGCCTGAGTTAGCGGCACTCTGTGGACAGTAGTCAGAACTCCTTGGCTTTGGGAAGTGTGTGTGTGTTAATGGTGGACGTGTTTAACTATTCTTGTGAGGACCAGAAGTCCCCACAAGAATAGTAAACAAACAGAAATTTGACCAACTGGGGACATTTTGTTAGTCCCCACGAGGTGAAATTGTATTTCTAGCGGGTTTATGGTTAAGGTTAGAATTAGTGTTAGGGTTAGAATTACGTTAAGGGTTAAGGTTAGGTTTTTGGGTTAAGGTTAGGGTAAAGGTAAGAGTACGGGTTAGGTTTAGGGGTTAGGGAAAATAGGATTTTGAATGGGACAAAATTGTATGTCCCCACAAACTTAGCTGTACAAGACTGTGTGAGTTTGTGTGTGCCACCTGTACAACATTGCTGTTCTCCAGGTAAGTGATGTTGGCCAGCTCTCTGTCCTGAAGACGAACCAAGAAGTGTCCTGAACCCTGAACCAATGTCAGGTTCTCCTAGAGAGAGAGATAGAGATGAGAGAGGAGATAGAGAGAGAGAGGGGAAAGTCATGCATTACATCTGCTAGGTTATTCACAGTGGCATTGGCAATGATGTCAGAGTAGTTATAAAGGCTTTATAACACTCACAGTGACGTCAGGGTGGTCATAGAGGGTTATAGCACGTTTGTCCCACTGCACGTCCTCCACCAGTCTCAGATGCACAGACGCAGTCAGAGGTGTGGCCCATGAGTCCTACAATACAACACACACACACACACACACACACAGTTATAATACATATGCAAAGACAAACACACACACAGTTTTAATACACACACTATTACCTGTGCAGGTGTGAGGGCCACAGTGATGGTGACTGTCCCTGTTTGATCGTGGGCGTGGAGTACCTGACGACCTGCAACACAGAGACAACCAATCAGAACTCAGCATGTACACACACAGCCTATCAGCATCCACTTCTGAAAATGTTAGGGGCCTGACAACACAGCCTCTCATTGTGATTCTATTGAAATCCTGTCAACACACACACACACACAATCTCTATTGTGCCTGGATCTCCACTAGGCTGACCGAGTAATGAACACACTGACCGTGTAGTCTGCTGTGGCCGCTGGGTATGTGTGAGTCTACCAGGCCCATGTGTGTGTGTGAGGGCAGGGACAGCAGGGAGTAGTTTGAGGTCAGCCAGTTCACTGAGCACGAGCTGAAGTTGGGGGATGGGAGGATGGGAGGGAGGGAGAATGGGAGGGAGGGAGGGAGGGAGGGAGGGAGGGAGGGAGGGTGGGAGGGAGGGAGAATGGGAGGATGGGAGGGAGGGAGAATGGGAGGATGGGAGGGAGGGAGAATGGGAGGATGGGAGGGAGGGAGAATGGGAGGGAGGATGGGAGGGAGGGAGAATGGGAGGATGGGAGGGAGGGAGGGAGGGAGGGAGGGAGGGAGGGAGGGAGGGAGGGAGGGAGGGAGGGAGGGACAGGATGACATTATGGGGGTGAGGTTTTCTATGATATGACTGGCCCAAACAAATTCCATTTACGCCCTAAAATGAAACATAGACACAACGCAAACATGAACAGAACGATGGGTTTTCTATGATATGACCGGCCCAAACAAATTCCATTTACGTCCTAAAATTAAACATAGACACAACGCAAACATGAACAGAACGATGGGTAAGTGCTGTGAGATAAGGAGAGATGCAGACGGAGAGTGGGAGAGAGGCAGACAGAGAGTGGGAGAGGGAGACACACACCATATGCTAGAGGAGTGTTTTGGTCTGAGCTACTTGGTGAAACTGTTACGGTCCGGCTCTGTTGGTCCTGTTCCTGTTGGTGTTCCTTTCCCTTTTCTCCCCTGTGTGTGTTGTTTGTGTCTGTCTCCCCCTGCTGTGCAGTCAGAGGTTCTAGGTCAGCGGGCGTGGCCATCCTATAACCAGAGCAGTTACATCAAGCTGCAGCTCATTGGCACCAATCAAGCAGCAGATATCTACCCGGGCTGGACACCTCTCCAGCGCCAGTTCGTTCCTACACTTCCAGTGGTAACTTGGCCCGTACAGCACTCTCAGTGTAGTTGTACTCTCTCAGTATTATTGTTGTTCCTGCCACGTTTTGTAACCTGTCTCTCCTTCGACCAGATCTCGTCTGTTCCTGCTGCCTGCTTGCCTGCCTGCCTGCCTGCCATTCCCACGCCGCTACCTGCTCCTCTGTTGCCTGATATCCTCGTTATCCAGCTCTCAGGACTACTGGCTCTCCACTCCACTCAGCTCCTACCCCAGCCGGAAGCTATTCCACCCTGACTACTTACCTCTGCCAATACACGTTGAATAAACTACATCCTAATTTTACTCTCCTTGTCCGTGTGTCCGTCTCTGCACCTGAGTCCCCCACCCTACCTAACAGAACGAACTGGCCAAACATGGACTCAGCAGAGATGCCACATGAAACAACGGGTGATGGCGTACAACACGCCCTCCATTCACAAGGAGTACTATTGGGACAACACGACCAACTCATCCGGACTCTATTGGAGAACAACCAGCAGTTGTTGGATCAAGTATCTCATCTCACCTCTCAGGTAACTAACCTGGTAACACTCACGACCCTTTCTCCCTCTGCTTCTCCTCCGCCTGTTCCTCCTACAGTGGCTCCAGGCTCGGCTTCCGCTCCTGTCCTTCGGGAACCCCCTACAACTGCACCCGAACCTTTCACCGGGGATTTGAACAAATGCCGTGGGTTCCTGCTTCAGTGCCGCTTGGTGTTCCAACAGAAGCCCCTGTCTTTCGCCACGGAATCCTCAAAGGTACATTACGCACTGGGGTTAATGAGGGGCAAAGCTTTGATGTGGGCAGAAGCGGCTTGTTCTACTCAGCAGATTACCAGCCTGTCGTTTGATGATTTTTCCTCTCAATTGAAAGTTGTGTTTGATCACCCGGACTATGCCGGAACCGCCACAAAGAGACTATTGAAGCTACGACAGGGCACGGGTAGCGTGGCTGAATACGCCATTGATTTTTGGACCTTGGCAGCCGATTCCAAGTGGAACGACGAAGCTCTTCAGGGAGCGTTTGTTAACGGTCTAAGTGACACAATTAAGGATGAACTAGCTGTTCGTGATGAGCCTGCTAACCTTCATGTTCTCGTTTCCCTTGCTACACGAATAGACAACAGGCTACGGGAGAGGAGACAGGAGAGGGGCGGTCGGGTCCACACCTCTAACGGGGCTCCCTCGCTTTCTGCAGTCCAAGCTACACCACCACTCGGACACCGACCACACACCTCAGCGGATTCCTCCACGGAACTAGACGAGCCTATGCAGCTGGGCCGTGCTCGTCTGTCCCATGTCGAAAAGGAACGGCGCATACGGGCTGGTGAGTGCATGTACTGTGGGGACCGCACTCATTTCCTGGTTAACTGTCCGATTCGCCCAAAAGACCAAGCTCGCAAGTAAAAGTGGGCGTACTTGCGAGTGTTATACCAGACTCAATGCCCACAGCACCCCGTCTAGTGATCCCAGTTACAGTCCAGTTCAGGAAGCTATCTCTCCCACTAGCTGCTCTCATCGACTCTGGTGCTGAGGATAGTTTTATTGACGCTAGCCTGGTTACTCAGGCTGAGATCCCTGTTCAGCCCCTGCCTAAGCCTATAACAGTAACCACTATTGACGGCCATCAGTTTGCCAACATCACCCACCAAACTGTCCCCGTTTCTCTCATGCTGTCCGGCAATCACAAAGAAACCATCCAGTTTAAAGTAGTCTCCTCCTCGGCCTCCCCCCTTATCCTCGGTTTTCCTTGGCTTAGCCTTCACAACCCCCATATTGATTGGCAAAACCACAAAATACACAGTTGGAGCACTCACTGCCATTCTGTTTGCCTTGGGTCGGCTATTCCGCCCTCGGTCGGCTCCCCTGCGTCCCCTGTCAAAACCCCAGACCTCTCTTCAGTCCCGGAGGAGTACCTGGACCTGGCCGAGGTATTCAGCAAGTCCAAGGCACTTTCATTACCACCTCATAGGCCATACGATTGCGCTATTGAGTTACTGCCTGGAGCGCCTTTGCCGTCCAGTCGGCTTTTCAATCTGTCCCGTCCTGAGAGGGAAGCTATGGAAACCTACATAGGCGACTCCCTAACCTCTGGTATCATTCGTCCCTCATCGTCCGCTGTTGGTGCTGGGTTCTTTTTTGTTGAGAAGAAGGACAAAACATTACGCCCATGCATTGACTACAGAGGACTTAATAACATCACAGTCAGAAATACATACCCCCTGCCTCTCATCAACTCAGCATTTGACTCCCTTCATGGTGCCACTGTGTTTACCAAACTCGACCTACGGAACGCTTACCACCTCGTTAGGATCAAGCAGGGAGACGAATGGAAGACTGGGTTTAATACCCCTCTCGGACATTTTGAATACCTAGTCATGCCATTCGGTCTCACTAACGCCCCAGCAGTGTTTCAGGCCATGGTGAACGATGTGTTGAGGGATTTTCTACACCGTTTTGTGTTTGTCTATTTGGATGACATTCTGATATTCTCTAAGTCACAGGATGAACACGTCTCCCACGTCCGTCTGGTTCTCCAACGCCTCATGGAAAACAAACTGTATGTGAAGGCAGAAAAATGTGAGTTCCACCGGCAGTCCGTCCCCTTTTTGGGCTTTATCATTGAGCGGGGACAAGTGTCACCAGACCCTGACAAGATCAGAGCGGTTGTGGAGTGGCCCACACCCACGTCTCGGAAGCAGCTACAACGCTTCCTGGGCTTCGCCAACTTCTACCGCCGCTTCATCAGGGGTTTCAGCCGAGTGGTTGCCCCCCTGACCAAGCTCACCTCCCCTAAGGTGCCATTCCTATGGACGCCTGAGGCCGAGTCAGCCATGAGTACATTGAAGAAACTGTTCACTACCTCACCTGTTCTTATTCATCCTGACACTAGTTTGCAGTTTGTTGTGGAAGTGGACGCCTCAGATTCGGGGGTGGGGGCTGTTCTGTCACAACGTTCCCCCACGGACCAGAAGCTCCATCCGGTGGCTTTCTTCTCTAAGAGATTGACCCCTGCTGAGAAGAACTACGACGTGGGTAATCGGGAGTTGCTTGCTGTCAAGTTGGCGTTGGAGGAATGGAGACACTGGCTAGACGGAGCAGAGCAACCCTTCATAGTCTGGACGGACCACAAGAACCTGGCTTACATCCAGTCGTCCAAGAGGCTGAACTTCCGTCAGGCCAGATGGGCTCTGTTCTTCAGCAGGTTCAAGTTTATCTTAACATATCGTCCTGGCACACGTAATGTCAAGCCTGATGCTCTTTCTCGCCAGTTTACAGACACTGAAGACTCCAGCAATCCTGAATCTGTTCTGCCCGCTTCCTGTTTGGTGGCGGCTGTTCATTGGGAAATCGAGTCCCTCGTCCGATCGGCACAAGAGTTGGAACCTGGACCGGCCGATGGGCCTCCCGACCTTCTCTATGTTCCCGCAGCCGTGCGGCCGCAAGTGCTCAACTGGATCCACACCTCACGCTTCTCCTGCCACCCTGGTATGAAACGTACACTATCGCTACTCAAGAGGCACTTTTGGTGGCCATCCGCCGAGGCTGACGTCCGGGAGTACGTGGCGGCCTGTTCCATCTGTGCCCAAAATAAGGCTTCCCACAGGACTCCTTCGGGCCTGCTGCGGCCTCTCCCTGTCCCGAGTCGCCCTTGGTCTCACGTGTCCCAGCTGAAGATGGTCTCCTCCAGTCCTTTGTGTCCGCCGGCGGATCCCCCCTCCGCTACCGCGCATTATTGACGACCATCCAGCCTAACGGTTCGGAGACTGCTGGACGTCCGGAGGCGTGGTAGAGGTTTTCAGTACCTGGTGGACTGGGAGGGATACGGTCCCGAGGAGAGGTCCTGGATTCCCAGACGTTTTATTCTGGATCCTCAGCTAGTGAATGACTTCCATAGGGACCACCCTGACAAGCCGGGTGGGTCGCCGGGTGGCGCCCGTTGAGGGGGGGTACTGTTACGGTCCGGCTCTGTTGGTCCTGTTCCTGTTGGTGTTCCTTTCCCTTTTCTCCCTGTGTGTGTTGTTTGTGTCTGTCTCCCCCTGCTGTGCAGTCAGAGGTTCTAGGTCAGCGGGCGTGGCCATCCTATAACCAGAGCAGTTACATCAAGCTGCAGCTCATTGGCACCAATCAAGCAGCAGATATCTACCCGGGCTGGACACCTCTCCAGCGCCAGTTCGTTCCTACACTTCCAGTGGTAACTTGGCCCGTACAGCACTCTCAGTGTAGTTGTACTCTCTCAGTATTATTGTTGTTCCTGCCACGTTTTGTAACCTGTCTCTCCTTCGACCAGATCTCGTCTGTTCCTGCTGCCTGCTTGCCTGCCTGCCTGCCTGCCATTCCCACGCCGCTACCTGCTCCTCTGTTGCCTGATATCCTCGTTATCCAGCTCTCAGGACTACTGGCTCTCCACTCCACTCAGCTCCTACCCCAGCCGGAAGCTATTCCACCCTGACTACTTACCTCTGCCAATACACGTTGAATAAACTACATCCTAATTTTACTCTCCTTGTCCGTGTGTCCGTCTCTGCACCTGAGTCCCCCACCCTACCTAACAGAAACATCTGTTTGGGTCATTAAGATAAGCAAAGAGAGGAGTTAGGACTGAGTGCTGTGTGTGTGTGTGTGTGTGTGTGTGTGTGTGTGTGTGTGTGTGTGACTGCTCTGACCACTAATGTGTGCTGGCTGATTGGTAATTCCCTTCTCAAAAGGAAGCAGAGATATTGCAGTAGAAGTGTGTTTATTCGTTTGCTCAGTGGAGAGAGGGCACTGTATACTGAGAGCACTACTGCAATATGGCTACCAGTCTCTTTTTAGTTTCAACAAAAATGAGCTTTGCCTGTACAAGCAGCTTCTTAAACCACAAAGATAAACAAAAAGGATATCGTACTCTAGTTCTATTTCAATCAAAATCAGTCAACCATTCTCAACTACAATTTTCACAGGCAATTTGTGTGAAAGAGGCCCTGATTGCAGTCAACAGGTTTTCTGTGTGTGTGTGTGTGTGCATGCATATGCTCCTCTGTCCTTTTCCTTGGTGGAAAATCCCCCTTTCACACAAACGTTGTTGTGAAGACAGATACAGGAGTTGCTATGGAGACCACCATCACTTTTCTCAGGCAAGTGACAATGAGGGAGGAGGGAGGAAGAGAGAGAGGGAGCGAGGGGTGTGTCTGTGTGTGATAGAGAGAAACAGAGATAAACGAGGAGAGGTTCATGAGGGCAGAGAAAGAAAAAACACGAAAGGAAATATGAAAAAGTGAGAGAGAGAGAGAGACAGAGAGAGAGACAGACAGACAGACAGACAGACAGACAGAGACAGAGAGAGAGAGAGAGAGAGAGAGAGACAG
>NC_139990.1:49814845-49838917 GCF_964263955.1 Coregonus lavaretus | reverse complement strand
ATTCATGGACATTTAGCTAGCTAGCTTGATGTTGCTTGCTAATTTGTCATGGGATATAAACATTGGGTTATTTTACCTGAAATGCACAAGGTCCTTTTTTTCTGGATCTTTGTAGATTTTTCTCCCATTTTGAGTCACACAAAATCGTGTGTTCTCTACTCCGACAATTAATCCACAGATAAAAGGGGAAACTTAGTTAGTTTCTAGGAATCTCTCCTCCTTCAGTAGTCTTCTTCTGTGGACTTTTATATGTCGGTTGGCAACCAACTTTAAGGTGCATTACCACCACCAACTGGACTGGAGTGTGGACCTCAGTTCATATTTCAATCACCCACGTGGGTATATGTTCCTAAAATCCAATGAGGAGATGGGAGCGATGTGACTTGCAGCGCGTCAAGCATCAAAAATAGAACCAAGTTCTATTTTAGCGCCTGGCTACGCAGACATTTATTTTGCAACGCGAGCGGTGTGGTCAGCATGTAATGCACACACTTGACGCCTCACATGATCCCTGCATGTCCATTGTCTGGATTTCTCTCCCTTCCTCCATCCCCGTTATCCTCATATCGCCTTCCCCGCTAGGCTGTCAGTCTGGCCTTAAGAATCAACAGTAGTTTGATCCCCTCACTCTCCCTACTGGAGCCTGTTGGGAGCTCTGACTACCATATAAAAGTGAAATCTGTCTGGGACCATAACTAACTCCTCTTCCTCCTTCACCCAGGATGCTCATTCAGGAGAAAACAGCACTAGTCTCTCAGCAATGGACCTTGATGGACCGAGAGACCAAGGGAGGAGAGATGGGATTGACCCCACAGTGACCCTGTTCAGGAAGTGACAACGCGAGAGGAAAAGTGGAGATGAAACTGAAGAAGAGGAAAGATGGTGTTGAGCTCTGCTTTGTGTGCGTAGAGAGAAAACGTCCCCTGGCATGATGACATCACTGTAACACCACTCCTCCACCGATCTTTCTCACTTATTAATAAAGTTTAGTTTTTTCGTTAAAGAATCCAGTTTACTTGTCTGTCTTTGATCCAGGTGTCAAATATGTTTGACTGTATTATTAGAAAACAACATGAAGGTGTCATATGGGGAAGGTAAGCTGGTCCTAGATCTATACCTGAGAACAACTTCTACCTAGAGCTCCACTGTTCTTAACCCAGGGGTGTCAAACTCATTCCATGGAGGGCCGAGGGTCTGCTGGTTTTTCCCCTTTCAATTAAGACCTAGACAACCAGGTGAGGACAGTTCCTTACTAATCAGTGACCTTAATTCAATCAAGTACAAGGGAGGAGAGAATCTGCAGACACTCGTCCCTCTGGAATGAGTTTGACACCTGTGCCTTAAATGGACCAACGCAACACGCTGACAACGTTTGCCAGGAAAATGTTTAGTTGACGGTTTTAACATGGATAATTTACAGGGCTGTTAGTGTAACCGTGTGCTCCAGAGCCAGTTGCGTCTGCGGAGGATCCTTTCTGTGTCTGGGGATGAGGGTCTGATCCAGGGAGAGAAACGCACCGTCCTGCTGCGGGCCACTGGAACACACACACACACACCAGCTTAGACAACCCCAAGACTGCTGCTGTCCACTGGAGAACAATTATATTATTAATATAAAGCTTACAAATCATTTATGCTACCTGATGCACCAATATAATAGGAAAGGGTAACGTACTGACCTGTGTTAGGTGGTGTATTTGGGTACAGGCCGACCGCAGGGACAGGAACCGTCTGCATGCAGGAGTTGTACACTGACAAATACAGAAGTTAACTGTCACATTCAGCTGCACATGACACACCACCAATTGAGTGGTTAGTTACCTATGAATAAGGTAGTGGTGGTCAGATAGTTACCTATGAATAAGGTGGTGAGTGGTTAGACAGTTACCTATGAATAAGGTAGTGGTGATTGGTTAGTTACCTATGAATAAGGTAGTGGTGGTGAGTGGTTAGATAGTTACCTATGAATAAGGTGGCAGTAGTGGCCATAACTGCAAACACAGCAAAGACCAGGATGAGATGGAAGTCCAGGAGCCGAGTCCAGGAAGATTGTAGACTAATCAGATCTGTCGAACCTGAACACACACACTCAGACAGGGTCAGATGTGTGGATACAGGGGTGAGTCAGTGGGCTATATCAGCTGTGTAGTGCTAGGGCAAAAACCAAAATGTGCCCCAGGACTGAGTTTAGGAAACACTGTTGTATATTAACGTTTTCATTGTCGTGTTTTGGCTGTGTGAGAGTCTGCTCCTCACCTATCTTCACCTCACTGTCCGCCGTGATGTAAACCATGAGGACATGAGTCTGTGGGGTCAGGTGGCTGGACAGGGTGATGTTGGCAGGAGGGGGCAGGGCCTGACCTTTGACCCAGGAAGTGGAAATGTAGACAGACAACACTAGACGTCCGTCTGATTGACTGGGCTCAGATAGCAGTACGTCAGTACTGTCAGAGTGGAACTGAACACAACACAGAGAGAGAAGAGATATGGATTGCATTCACTCCATACTGCCTATGCCAAGGTCTTAAAGCAGTGTGTATTGTGGGGCTGTAAATGCTCTAATGCTTAATGTTAGTCCTAATGTGACCCACCCGTAGGGCAGAGAGCACCTCCTTGGTGCCCAGCACAGAGAACTCTGCCACGGGCTGCAGAGCAGAGAGCACCAGGAAAGACACCGGGCAGTGGAACGCAGGCAGGTACGGCAACTGTACCAAACGTCCGGAGAGAGGAAGCGACAGAGCAGAGAGAGGAAGGATAGGGATGGGGGACTGGCCCCGCAGAGAGGCTGAGAGAGAGACGGAGAGAGAGACAGAGGAGAGGAGGTGGAGGACGGAGTCTGACTGGGGACGGACGGAGACTCTGCAGCTGTATTCACCTGATGGAGAGAGAGTAAAAATGGGTCAAATAATTATTTAATGTATTATTTTAGAGACATGGTCTTTTTATCAATGGGATGGGGAAGGGAGGTCCTGTGTTCCTGTCGTACCTGTGTCGAGGTCATAGTGAGGTGTGGCGACGATCACAGCCTGCAGTGTGTTGAGCTGGAGGTAGGGGGCGCTGAAGTGCAGGGAACACCGTAACTCTGCCTCTGGCTGCAGCTTCTCTATGGCCTCCCTCTGGAACAGGGAACACTGGGCTAGGGGGAGAGATGGGGAGGTGGGAGAAGAGATGGGGAGGTGGGAGAAGAGGTGGGGAGGTGGGAGAAGAGATGGGAAAAGAGATGAGGAGGTGGGAGAAAAGATGGGAAAGGAGGTGGGAGAAGAGATGGGGTGGTGGGAGAAGAGGAGCAGGGAAAGGAGAGAGAGAGAGAGAGAGGTATCAGTGTACTACTCACCTCTGTTGTAATATGGATAACCTGTGTAGGCCATGTAGGTGTGAAGCTCCACACCTGTGTGTGTGTGTGTGTGTCACCTGTGTTGACGGGGGAGGTGTATAGCTCCACAGGAACAGTGTAGTCAGGTGCGTCAGGCCAGTTGGTGAGGAAACGATCCTCAGGGGGATAGAGTTCTGGGATGGCTGGAGACTCCACCTTCACCTGTTGGCAAAACACTACCATGGTGACCCCTTCATTTCCATGGCAACCCCCTCATTTCCATGGTAACCCTCTGCTGTACTGTACCTCTCTGAGGGCCTGCTGTCCTCCTTCCAGTCTGTAGTAGACCACTACCGTTCCAGAATGCTTTGCCAGGGCAGCTCCCGTCTTTGGGTCGATCTGCAGAACACGACTAGACGACACATTCCACTGACCTGGCTGGCCTGAGAGAGAGAGAGAGAGAGAGAGAGTGTGTGTTTTATTTAATTTTTTAAATGTTTTTATTTAACCTTTATTTTATCAGGGAGTCATGCTGAGACCACTGTCTCTTTTACAGATGAGCCCTGAATTACAGAAATTACAGAAAATACACACAAAAAAATAACTAAAACTAAATGCAAGCAGAAAGAAAAACAGGGTCCTAAAAAACAAAGACATTCATCAGTAAAAAGGTCCTCTATCAGCGTTCTGACCTGGCCTAGCGGCATCAAAACATCACATTTCAGAACATTTTGAAGATTGTTCCACAAATAAGGTGCAAAAAAACTAAAAGCTGATTTACTTAACTTAGAGACCAAAGGAATAATTACCAGAGTTAGCCATCACTGAGACCAGGTGTGGTAACTCGTATGTATAAAGTTTAGTAATGATGTTAGGTACAGTGGGACTTTTTGTAAATGGGCTTTATAAATGAAAACATAGCAATGTATCAACCTACGTGAGTGACATCAAAGAGGGCCAACCAACATTCTGGTAGAGAATGCAGTGATGAGTGCTAAAACTGTCGCCCGTAATAAAGTGCAGTGCGCTATTATAAACTGCATGTAACGGCTTTAATGAAGTAGCAGCTGCATTCATATAGATGATGTCACCATAGTCTAGGACCGATAGGAACGCCGACTGACTAATCTGATTTCTACTATTTATCGAGTGGCAGGACCTATTTCTATAGAAGCCCACTTTTATTCTCAGCATCTTAACTAACTCGTCAATATGCTTTTTAAAAGACAGCTTTTCATCTATCCAGATGCCCAGATATTTGTAAGCAGGGACACGATCAATATGGACACCATCCAAAGTACATATGCTTAAATCATCAGAGTTATTTGTATGTGCTCTAGAGAACAACATGTAGTTTGTTTAAAAAAATTGTTTATTATTATTTTTTATAAAAATTATTATTTTTTATAAAAATTATTAAGATCAGCTTTAATATTGCAGATATATTGTAACTTCCATCAACGTAATTGTCTGCATCACTTCCAATCCCCCATATGTTTTTTTTCTCTCGCATATATATATATATATATATATATATATATATATATATATTGAAAAGATTCGGCATGGGTCCTCAGATCCTCAAAAGATTCTACAGCTGCACCATCGAGAGCATCCTGACTGGTTGCATCACCGCTTGGTATGGCAACTGCTTGGCCTCCGACCGCAAGGCACTACAGAGGGTAGTGCGTACGGCCCAGTACATCACTGGGGCCAAGCTTCCTGCCATCCAGGACCTCTATACCAGGCGGTGTCAGAGGAAGGCCCTCAAAATTGTCAAAGACTCCAGCCACCCTAGTCATAGACTGTTCTCTCTGCTACCGCACGGCAAGCGGTACCGGAGTGCCAAGTCTAGGTCCAAAAGACTTCTCAACAGCTTCTACCCCCAAGCCATAAGACTCCTGAACAGCTAATCATGGCTACCCGGACTATTTGCACTGCCCCCCCACCCCATCTTTTCACGCTGCTGCTACTCTGTTAATTATTTATGCATAGTCACTTTAACTCTACCCACATGTACATACAGTGGGGAAAATTTTTATTTAGTCAGCCACCAATTGTGCAAGTTCTCCCACTAAAAAAGATGAGAGAGGCCTGTAATTTTCATCATAGGTACATGTCAACTATGACAGACAAAATGTGGGAAAAAAATCCAGAAAATCACATTGCAGGATTTTTTATGAATTTATTTGCAGATTATGGTGGAAAATAAGTATTTGGTCAATAACAAAAGTTTCTCAATACTTTGTTATATACCCTTTGTTGGCAATGACACAGGTCAAACGTTTTCTGTAAGTCTTCACAAGGTTTTCACACACTGTTGCTGGTATTTTGGCCCATTTCTCCATGCAGATCTCCTCTAGAGCAGTGATGTTTTGGGGCTGTCGCTGGGCAACACAGACTTTCAACTCCCTCCAAAGATTTTCTATGGGGTTGAGATCTGGAGACTGGCTAGGCCACTCCAGGACCTTGAAATGCTTCTTACGAAGCCACTCCTTCGTTGCCCGGGCGGTGTGTTTGGGATCATTGTCATGCTGAAAGACCCAGCCACGTTTCATCTTCAATGCCCTTGCTGATGGAAGGAGGTTTTCACTCAAAATCTCACGATACATGACCCGATTCATTCTTTCCTTTACACGGATCAGTCGTCCTGGTCCCTTTGCAGAAAAACAGCCCCAAAGCATGATGTTTCCACCCCCATGCTTCACAGTAGGTATGCTGTTCTTTGGATGCAACTCAGCATTCTTTGTCCTCCAAACACAACGAGTTGAGTTTTTACCAAAAAGTTCTATTTTGGTTTCATCTGACCATATGACATTCTCCCAATCCTCTTCTGGATCATCCAAATGCACTCTAGCAAACTTCAGACGGGCCTGGACATGTACTGGCTTAAGCAGGGGGACACATCTGCACTGCAGGATTTGAGTCCCTGGCGGCGTAGTGTGTTACTGATGGTAGGCTTTGTTACTTTGGTCCCAGCTCTCTGCAGGTCATTCACTAGGTCCCCCCGTGTGGTTCTGGGATTTTTGCTCACCGTTCTTGTGATCATTTTGACCCCACGGGGTGAGATCTTGCGTGGAGCCCCTGATCGAGGGAGATTATCAGTGGTCTTGTATGTCTTCCATTTCCTAATAATTGCTCCCACAGTTGATTTCTTCAAACCAAGCTGCTTACCTATTGCAGATTCAGTCTTCCCAGCCTGGTGCAGGTCTACAATTTTGTTTCTGGTGTTCTTTGACAGCTCTTTGGTCTTGGCCATAGTGGAGTTTGGAGTGTGACTGTTTGAGGTTGTGGACAGGTGTCTTTTATACTGATAACAAGTTCAAACAGGTGCCATTAATACAGGTAACGAGTGGAGGACAGAGGAGCCTCTTAAAGAAGAAGTTACAGGTCTGTGAGAGCCAGAAATCTTGCTTGTTTGTAGGTGACCAAATACTTATTTTCCACCATAATTTGCAAATAAATTCATTAAAAATCCTACAATGTGATCTTCTGGATTTTTTTTCCTCAATTTATCTGTCATAGTTGACGTGTACCTATGATGAAAATTAAAGGCCTCTCTCATCTTTTTAAGTGGGAGAACTTGCACAATTGGTGGCTGACTAAATACTTTTTCCCCCCACTGTATTACTTCAACTACCTCAACTAGCCGGTGCCCCCGCAAATTGACTCTGCACCGGTACCCCCTTGTATATAAGCTACAGGACTGTTTTGCTAGCACAGACTGGAACATGTTCCGGGATTCTTCAGACAGCATTGAGGAGTACACCACATCAGTCACTGGCTTCATCAATAAGTGCATCGATGATGTCGTCCCCACAGTGACCGTACGTACATACCCCAACCAGAAGCCATGGATTACAGGAAACATCCGCACTGAGCTAAAGGGTAGAGCTGCCGCTTTCAAGGAACGGGACTCTAACCCGGACGCTTATAAGAAATCCCGCTATGCCCTCCGACGAACCATCAAACAGGCAAAGAGTCAATACAGGACTAAGATTGAATCGTACTACACTGGCTCTGACGCTCGTCGGATGTGGCAGGGCTTGAAAACTATTACAGACTACAAAGGGAAGCACAGCCGCGAGCTGCCCAGTGACACAAGCCTACCAGACGAGCTAAACCACTTCTATGCTCGCTTCAAGGCAAGCAACACTGAAGCATACATGAGAGCACCAGCTGTTCCGGATGACTATGTGATCACGCTCTCCGTAGCCGATGTGAGTAAGACTTTTAAGCAGGTCAACATTCACAAGGCCGCAGGGCCAGACGGATTACCAGGACGTGTACTCCAAGCATGTGCTGACCAACTGGCAAGTGTCTTCACTGACATTTTCAACATGTCTCTGACTGAGTCTGTAATACCAACATGTTTCAAGCAGACCACCATAGTCCCTGTGCCCAAGGACTCTAAGATAACCTGCCTAAATGACTACCGACCCGTAGCACTGACGTCTGTAGCCATGAAGTGCTTTGAAAGGCTGGTCATGGCTCACATCAACACCATTATCCCAGAAACCCTAGACCCACTCCAATTTGCATACCGCCCCAACAGATCCACAGATGATGCAATCTCTATTGCACTCCACACTGCCCTTTCCCACCTGGACAAGAGGAACACCTACGTGAGAATGCTATTCATTGACTACAGCTCAGCATTCAACGCCATAGTGCCCTCTAAGCTCATCACTAAGCTAAGGATCCTGGGACTAAACACCTCCCTCTGCAACTGGATCCTGGACTTCCTGACGGGCCGCCCCCAGGTGGTAAGGGTAGGTAACAACACATCTGCCACACTGATCCTCAACACGGGGGCCCCTCAGGGGTGCGTGCTCAGTCCCCTCCTGTACTCTCTGTTCACCCATGACTGCATGGCCAGGCACGACTCCAACACCATCATTAAGTTTGCCGACGACACAACAGTGGTAGGCCTGATCACCGACAACGATGAGACAGCCTATAGGGAGGAGGTCAGAGACCTGGCCGTGTGGTGCCAGGACAACAACCTCTCCCTCAACGTGACCAAGACAAAGGAGATGATTGTGGACTACAGGAAAAAAAAGAGGACTGAGCACGCCCCCATTCTCATCGACGGGCTGTAGTGGAACAGGTTGAGAGCTTCAAGTTCCTTGGTGTCCACATCACCAACGAACTATCATGGTCCAAACACACCAAGACAGTCGTGAAGAGGGCACGACAAAGCCTATTCCCCCTCAGGAGACTGAAAAGATTTGGCATGGGTCCTCAGATCCTCAAAAAATTCTACAGCTGCACCATCGAGAGCATCCTGACTGGTTGCATCACCGCCTGGTATGGCAACTGCTTGGCCTCCGACCGCAAGGCAGTACAGAGGGTAGTGCGTACGGCCCAGTACATCACTGGGGCCAAGCTTCCTGCCATCCAGGACCTCTATACCAGGCGGTGTCAGAGGAAGGCCCTCAAAATTGTCAAAGACTCCAGCCACCCTAGTCATAGACTGTTCTCTCTGCTACCGCACGGCAAGCGGTACCGGAGTGCCAAGTCTAGGTCCAAAAGACTTCTCAACAGCTTCTACCGCCAAACCATAAGACTAATCATGGCTACCCGGACTATTTGCCCCCCCACCCCATCCTTTTTACGCTGCTGCTACTCTGTTAATTATTTATGCATAGTCACTTTAACTCTACCCACATGTACATATTACCTCAACTAGCCGGTGCCCCCGCACATTGACTCTGCAACGGTACCCCCCTGTATATATAGCCTCCCTACTGTTATTTTATTTTACTTCTGCTCTTTTTTTTCTGAACACTTTTTTTGTTGTTGTTTTATTTTTACATTTTTTGTTTAAAATAATTGCACTGTTGGTTAAGGGCTGTAAGTAAGCATTTCACTGAAATGTCTGCACCTGTTGTATTCGGCGCATGTGACCAATAGAATTTGATTTGATTTGATACAGTGGGGGAAAAAAGTATTTAGTCAGCCACCAATTGTGCAAGTTCTCCCACTTAAAAAGATGAGAGAGGCCTGTAATTTTCATCATAGGTACACGTCAACTATGACAGACAAATTGAGAGAAAAAAATCCAGAAAATCACATTGTAGGATTTTTTATGAATTTATTTGCAAATTATGGTGGAAAATAAGTATTTTGTCACCTACAAACAAGCAAGATTTCTGGCTCTCAGAGGCTCCTCTGTCCTCCACTCGTTACCTGTATTAATGGCACCTGTTTGAACTTGTTATCAGTATAAAAGACACCTGTCCACAACCTCAAACAGTCACACTCCAAACTCCACTATGGCCAAGACCAAAGAGCTGTCAAAGGACACCAGAAACAAAATTGTAGACCTGCACCAGGCTGGGAAGACTGAATCTGCAATAGGTAAGCAGCTTGGTTTGAAGAAATCAACTGTGGGAGCAATTATTAGGAAATGGAAGACATACAAGACCACTGATAATCTCCCTCGATCTGGGGCTCCACGCAAGATCTCACCCCGTGGGGTCAAAATGATCACAAGAACGGTGAGCAAAAATCCCAGAACCACACGGGGGGGGACCTAGTGAATGACCTGCAGAGAGCTGGGACCAAAGTAACAAAGCCTACCATCAGTAACACACTATGCCGCCAGGGACTCAAATCCTGCAGTGCGAGACGTGTCCCCCTGCTTAAGCCAGTACATGTCCAGGCCCGCCTGAAGTTTGCTAGAGTGCATTTGGATGATCCAGAAGAGGATTGTGAGAATGTCATATGGTCAGATGAAACCAAAATAGAACTTTTTGGTAAAAACTCAACTCGTCGTGTTTGGAGGACAAAGAATGCTGAGTTGCATCCAAAGAACACCATACCTACTGTGAAGCATGGGAGTGGAAACATCATGCTTTGGGGCTGTTTTTCTGCAAAGGGACCAGGACGACTGATCCGTGTAAAGGAAAGAATGAATGGGGCCATGTATCGTGAGATTTTGAGTGAAAACCTCCTTCCATCAGCAAGGGCATTGAAGATGAAACGTGGCTGGGTCTTTCAGCATGACAATGATCCCAAACACACCGCCCGGGCAACGAAGGAGTGGCTTCGTAAGAAGCATTTCAAGGTCCTGGAGTGGCCTAGCCAGTCTCCAGATCTCAACCCCATAGAAAATCTTTGGAGGGAGTTGAAAGTCCATGTTGCCCAGCGACAGCCCCAAAACATCACTGCTCTAGAGGAGATCTGCATGGAGGAATGGGCCAAAATACCAGCAACAGTGTGTGAAAACCTTGTAAAGACTTACAGAAAACGTTTGACCTGTGTCATTGCCAACAAAGGGTATATAACAAAGTATTGAGAAACTTTTGTTATTGACCAAATACTTATTTTCAACCATAATGTGCAAATAAATTCATAAAAAATCCTACAATGTGATTTTCTGGATTTTTTTCCCTCATTTTGTCTGTCATAGTTGACGTGTACCTATGATGAAAATTACAGGCCTCTCTCATTTTTTTAAGTGGGAGAACTTGCACAATTGGTGGCTGACTAAATACTTTTTTTCCCCACTGTATAGCCTCCCTACTGTTATTTTATTTTACTTCTGCTCTTTTTTTCTCAACACTTTTTTGTTGTTGTTTTATTTTACTTTTTTATTACAAATAAATGCACTGTTGGTTAAGGGCTGTAAGTAAGCATTTCACTGTAATGTCTGCACCTGTTGTATTCGGTGCATGTGGCCAATAACATTTGATTTGATTTGATTATATATATATATATATATATATATATATATATATATATATATATACACATACATACATACATACACACACATACATACACATAAATACATATATATACATATATTATTTTTACATATATATTTCCCTTTATTACTTTCCAACCCCACCACCCCTTCACTAATTGGAGTAAACTAGTGAACAACAACGCTTAGGCCTCTACTTCCAGCTTATACATACTATATACACCTTATGGATACAGTCAATTTTACAATAATTCTACCTTGCTTGTTTTTACTCCTGAACTTCCTCTACCCTCAACCTCTCTGATCATTTCCATGATGTCCATCCGGTTTGCCTCTATATGCCATATCTTTCTAACTGTGCTCTTTCACAAAAGCTCTCAACCTATAACCTATATATTTATTATGGACACAGTATGCTTTACATTAGTTATCTTGTTGCTGTTATGAGTCCCATCCTTCAGCTCCATTCAACACCTCCCATCTATCTCTTAACACCTTCCATATTGGATTTCTATTTGCCATATATTTTTCAACTGTACTGTGATGTTTCACAAAAGTTCTGAACCCTTCTATTTTCATTGTTTCTACAGATTGTAAATTGAAAATTAATTTTTTTGCTAAAAGTATTATTTTATTATTGATCGATTGACTATGACTTTTCAGATCACCCAGTAGTGCTATCTGCAGGGTTAGCTCCAGGTAAATATTCCAATCCTTCAGCCATTCCTGGACCTGTGTCCTAAAACAAGCTACAAATGGACAGTACCAAAACAAATTATCTAATGATTCTGTCTCTTCGCAGCAAAATCTGCAGAGCTGGGAAGATTGTATCCCCCATATAAATAACATTCTATTGGTAGCAAGAATTTTGTATAATAATTTAAATGGAAAAATTATAAGTTTTGAATCCAGCGTCATTTTGCGTATCTGTTCATAAACACTATGCCATGGAATCGGTGCGTCAAAAATCTCTTCCCAACTATTTTGCAATCTATATGGGACGGCTGTCAATCCTCTGGTCCTTAAATGAAACTAGTATACTTTTTTTTTTATAATTAATTAATAAATTTAATTTAAATAATTTAATAAGCCATTTAGCAGACGCTTTTATCCAAAGCGACTTACAGTCATGCATGCATATTTTTTTTTGTGTATGGGTGGTCCCGGGGATCGAACCCACTACCTTGGCGTTACAAGCGCCGTGCTCTACCAGCTGAGCTACAGAGGACCACAATTTATCACAATTTTCTTTAACCAATTATGTTCTTTAATGCAGGGCCGACAGACAAGTTCCTTACTTTTTCCCCCTTCCACTTTCCTCTTCCATTTTTGCTGTAATGCTGCAATTATTTGGTTGTAATTTTGGGTAGAGCAGACATTTCCATATGTTTTTGTTAGCTGCATGTGCGACATAACTCTACCAGTCCTACCTATGATATCATTTACAAGATTATACCTTTTTTAAACATTGTTTCAAAAAATAATGTTTTTTTATTATTAGTATATTTTAGTTTAACCACAATATTTGTTGCATTTTTTGTTCTGTCGTTTCTGGAGGATTAAATTGAAATTGCAACCAACTTTCTATGGCATGTTTTAGAAATAGTGATATTTAGTAGATTATTTCCTTTTCAAATAACTGAAAGTGAGAGGTTGTAATCTGAATAATGGGAAAAAGGCCATTCTTGAACATGGGGTGAGACAATCTTACTAATTTGCTAGAGAACCAGTTCGGATTTAAGTATAACTTTTGTATGACTGAAGCTTTTAGTGATAGGTCTAATGCTTTAATATTTAATCATTTCTGTCCTCCGAATTCATATTCATTATATAAATAGGCCCGTTTAATTTTGTCTGGCTTGCCGTTCCAAATAAAATAGAATATTTTTTTCTCATATAATTTAAAAAACTGTTCGCTAGGCGTAGGCAAGACCATAAGCAAATAGGTAAACTGGGATAATACTAAAGAGTTTATCAGGGTGATTTTTCCACAAATAGACAGGTATTTACCTTTCCATGGTAGCAAGATCTTATCTATTTTTGCTAACTTTCTATTAACATTTATTGGAGTGAGATCATTTATTTCATTTGGGATATGTATTCTGAGTATATCCACATCACCATCAGACCATTTTATTGGTAAACTACATGGTAATGTAAAAATTGTATTTATTAGTGATCCAATACGTAATATAGTACATTTATCATAATTTGATTGTAATCCAGAGAGGTTAGAACATGTATCTAGATCCTCTATGAGGCTGTGGAGGGATGCAAGTTGTTGATTTAAAAGAAAACATGAATCATCATCGTACAATTACACCTTTGTTTTTAAGCCCTGGATGTCTAATCCCTTGATATTATTGTTGGATCTGATTTTAATAGCTAACATTTCAATGGCCATAATAAATAGATATGCCGATAGTGGACAACCTTGTTTTACTCCTCTTGACAGTTTAAAACTTTCAGAGAAGTAGCCATTATTTACTATTTTACACCTAGGGTTACTATACATGATTTTAACCCATTTTATAAGAGATTCTCCAAAATTGAAATGCTCCAGGCATTTATATATAAACTCCAGTCATACTTTATCAAATGCCTTTTCAAAGTCAAATGCCTTTTCAAAGGCCTGGTTTCCCAGATTTTTCATAGTGTTCTATTGTTTCCAGTACTTGCCTTATATTATCTCCAATGTATCGTCCATGTAAAAAACCTGTCTGATTAGAATGAATAATGTCCGACAATACTTTTTTAATTCTATGCGCTATACATTTTGCTATAATTTTTGCATCACAACACTGAAGTGTAAGGGGCCTCCAATTGTTTTAATAGACTGGATCTTTATATTTCCCACTTGTATCCTGTTTCAGTAATAATGAAATCAGACCTTCTTGAGTGTCTGATAATCCACCATTTACATAGGAGTGGTTAAAACATGCTAATAACGGTCCTCTGAGTATATCAAAAAAGGTTTGGTATACCTCGACTGGTATGCCATCCAACCCTGGAGTTTTCCCGGACTTAACGTATTTAATTACATCAAGAAGTTCCTCCTCTGTAATTTCACCTTCACATGAGTCTTTCTGTATGGCTGTTAATTTTACATTATCAATAGAAAATAAATCCCTACAATTAGCTTCAGTTAGAGGAGATGGAGGCGACTGAAACAAAAACTATGCTTAAAGTACTTTGCTTCCTCCTTCAAAATATAATTTGGTGAATCATGGGTGACCGTCATTTGTAACCAGTTTCAGTAAATTATTTTTGGTAGCATTTCTATGTTGAAGATTAAAAAAGAATTTGGTGCAGTTTTCCCCATATTCCATCCAGTTTGCTAGATTTTTTATAATACATTCACTTGATCTTTCTTGAATAAGTTTCTCCATTTCTTTTTGTTTTTCCTCTAATTTATTCTGAGCCTCTATGTTACAGTTTTTATTGCTATCTATCTGTTCTGTTAGACCTATTTCCTTTGTTAGTATGGACTCTTTTGACCTAAATTGCTTTTGTTTTCGAGATGAGTACTGAATTACATGGCCTCTAAAGGCACATTTAAAAGTGTCCCATACAATAAGGGTATTTGCTGTACCTATGTTATGTCGGAAAAAATCAGTTATGAATTCCTCTGTCCTAGTTAAAAACAAGTTTTCATCCAATAGGCTTTGATTACATTTCCAATATCCTCGCCCACGTGGAAATTCAGTAAGAGTAATGTATATGCCAATTATATGATAGTCCCCTATCAACACTTTTTTAACTTTTGGTGCCAACGAGAATGACATAAGAAACTAGGTCAGGATATTTAAGCCTCCATATACAGTGGGGGAAAAAAGTATTTAGTCAGCCACCAATTGTGCAAGTTCTCCCACTTAAAAAGATGAGAGAGGCCTGTAATTTTCATCATAGGTACACGTCAACTATGACAGACAAAATGAGAAAAAAAATTCCAGAAAATCACACTGTAGGATTTGTAATGAATTTATTTGCAAATTATGGTGGAAAATAAGTATTTGGTCAATAACAAAAGTTTCTCAATACTTTGTTATATACCCTTTGTTGGCAATGACACAGGTCAAACGTTTTCTGTAAGTCTTCACAAGGTTTTCACACACTTGCTGGTATTCTGGCCCATTCCTCCATGCAGATCTCCTCTAGAGCAGTGATGTTTTGGGGCTGTCGCTGGGCAACACGGACTTTCAACTCCCTCCAAAGATTTTCTATGGGGTTGAGATCTGGAGACTGGCTAGGCCACTCCAGGACCTTGAAATACTTCTTACGAAGCCACTCCTTCGTTGCCCGGGCGGTGTGTTTGGGATCATTGTCATGCTGAAAGACCCAGCCACGTTTAATCTTCAATGCCCTTGCTGATGGAAGGAGGTTTTCACTCAAAATCTCACGATACATGGCCCCATTCATTCTTTCCTTTACACGGATCAGTCGTCCTGGTCCCTTTGCAGAAAAACAGCCCCAAAGCATGATGTTTCCACCCCCATGCTTCACAGTAGGTATGGTGTTCTTTGGATGCAACTCAGCATTCTTTGTCCTCCAAACACGACGAGTTGAGTTTTTATCAAAAAGTTCTATTTGGTTTCATCTGACCATATGACATTCTCCCAATCCTCTTCTGGATCATCCAAATACACTCTAGCAAACTTCAGACGGGCCTGGACATGTACTGGCTTAAGCAGGGGGACACGTCTGGCACTGCAGGATTTGAGTCCCTGGCGGCGTAGTGTGTTACTGATGGTAGGCTTTGTTACTTTGGTCCCAGCTCTCTACAGGTCATTCACTAGGTCCCCCCGTGTGGTTCTGGGATTTTTGCTCACCGTTCTTGTGATCATTTTGACCCCACGGGGTTAGATCTTGCGTGGAGCCCCAGATCGAGGGAGATTATCAGTGGTCTTGTATGTCTTCCATTTCCTAATAATTGCTCCCACAGTTGATTTCTTCAAACCAAGCTGCTTACCTATTGCAGATTCAGTCTTCCCAGCCTGGTGCAGGTCTACAATTTTGTTTCTGGCGTCCTTTGACAGCTCTTTGGTCTTGGCCATAGTGGAGTTTGGAGTGTGACTGTTTGAGGTTGTGGACAGGTGTCTTTTATACTGATAACAAGTTCAAACAGGTGCCATTAATACAGGTAACGAGTGGAGGACAGAGGAGCCTCTTAAAGAAGAAGTTACAGGTCTGTGAGAGCCAGAAATCTTGCTTGTTTGTAGGTGACCAAATACTTATTTTCCACCATAATTTGCAAATAAATTCATTAAAAATCCTACAATGTTATTTTCTGGATTTTTTTTTCTCAATTTGTCTGTCATAGTTGACGTGTACCTATGATGAAAATTACAGGCCTCTCTCATATTTTTAAGTGGGAGAACTTTAACAATTGGTGGCTGACAAAAAACATTTTTCCCCACTGTATCTACTAGTTCTAATGTATCCATGACATTCATGATTTCCTAAGAGCATGAGGGTGATAGTTTGTAGTGTGATTTCCTTTACGGTCCATTGAGCTATTTAAAACAGTATTATAATCTCCCACCATAATAATAGAGTCTTGTATTGCTTGCAGTGTTGATAATTTATTATATATATTGTCAAAGAAGTGTGGATCATCATTATTTGGTCCATAAAGGTTAATGAGCCATATCTGTTTATGGTCCAATAACATATTTAAAATCATCCATTTACCTTGCGGATCTGTTTGGACAATTTGCACATTCGGATCGAAATTACTGTTAATATCATCACCCCTTTTGAGTTTCTTTGCCCATGGGAGAAGTATATTTCGCACCCCCAGTCCTTTTTCCACACAACTTGTCTGTAATAATGTATCCATGACATTCATGATTCCATCTAGAATTGTTGAATGAGTTTCCTGTAAACAATAGATATCAAGAAATATCAAGAAAGGACCTGATTTACGAATGCATATACAGTTACAGCTGTTTGAGAAAGCATGCAAGATTGAGCAAAAATTGACAAAAATTTGAGATTTGATTAACCTATGTCAAGTCCTAGGTGATGGAGATCAGAGCCACCCTCTTCCCCTGAGACACAAACCCTCTGGCGTTGTAACCATTTTCCCCAAGCATCTCCGTGCAGTCAGACCTTTGATTATTTTGTGCCACCAGGGCCACAATAATATGCCCCCTCTCTGATTGCCCGAGTGTGACCCCCTCCCCATGGGTTACTGAAGCCAGTGTTGCCAGCACTGCCACTACCTGGGTGAGGGTACCCCACCGGAATCCCCCCCGGCTAGGTACAAGGTCATCAAGGTTCTCATTAGCAGCTTTGAGAATTTCCTTGTATATTATGCTCTCCCATCAACATGTACTTAGTTTTACCTGCATTCAATACTAATTTCAGGTCAATAAAGTATTTATGTAATACAATGAAGGCAGACTGTAGTTCAGATAGAGCCTGGTCAACCGTGGGGGCAATAGCATACACAACAGTTTCATCGGCATACAAGTGCAGGTTAAAATGTATTACAGACAAGTCGATTTTGTTAATGTAAACAGTCAAAAGTACAGGACCCAAAATCTCCCCCTGCGGGACACCTTTCATAATATCCAGGAAACCTGATTTAACACCATCAGTAGACACATTGAGTTCTATCTGTCAAGTCATGTTTAAACCAGTTACATGCAGCCTGGTCTAGGCCAATTGAGTCAAGCTTCTGAATTAGCAGTGAGTGATTAACAGTATCGAAAGCCTTTGACAGGTCAATGAAGAGGGCAGCACAATGTTGCCTTTTATCCATACAATTAACCACAGCAGAGATACTACTATGACCTGGTCTAAAACCCGATTGATGTACATTTAGAATACATTTCAAAGATAAGAAACGTCTTAGCTGAGAATTAATCAAGGATTCTAATATTTTAGCTAGGCAAGAAAGTTTAGAAATAGGGCGATAATTATTTAGGTCACAAGGATCACCACTTTTGTGAAGAGGGCGTACATGGGCCGCCTTCCAAACCTTGGGGATCGTACAAGATATAATCGTAAGGTTAAAAATATGGATTAATGATTCAGCAATCAGGTGGGCAGAAAGCTACAGCAAAAATGGATGAAGCATATCAGCCCCCGTGGATTTTTTAAAACATCAATCTTAAGCAAGCCATCTAGCACATCACAGACAGTAAATTACTGAAATGAAAACAAAGATTCACTAGAAGTTGATGTGTTAACCGTCGAGTCAGCTAGAGGCTGGCAGAGGGAAGAGCAGTCGATTGACTGACCAGGGTAAATTAAACCACTATTTACAATGATGATTAAAAGCATCACTTATCTCCTTCTTCTCAGTTATGATTCTTTGAGTGTGTGTCTAGGTGGCAGGTAGCCAAGCGGTTAGGACCTAGTAACCGAAAGGTTACTGGTTCGAACCCAGAGCTGGCAAGGTGTAACGATCTGTCGTTCTGCAAGGCAGTTAACCCCCAACAACAACTGCTCTCTGGGCGCCGATGACATGGACGTCGATTAAGGCAGCCCCCCGCACCTCTCTGATTCAGAGGGGTTGGGTTAAATGCGTAAGACACATTTCGGTTGAATGCATTCAGTTGTACAGCTGACTAGGTAAACCCTTTCCCAATCTACAGTACCGGCCACAGTGTGTGTGTGTGTGTGTGTGTGGGGGGGGGCCTGAGTGTGCGTGTGTGTCTCACCGTGCGGTCCTGTCAGGGGGGTGTTGAAGCAAAGTGTGTCTCCGGGCCTGAGTGTGTGTGGGGGGGCAGAGATGACGGGGAGGACAGGGAGGGGGGTGTAGTCACTCAGGGAGGGGTTGGTGGGGTCCGCCTGCACCCCTAGGACTGTCAGACCGCCAGACACAGTCTGGACCAGGAAGGAATGACTGTCTGAGTCTGGAGTCACCTGCACCAAGTCATCCCTGAGAGAGAGAGAGAGAGAGAGTGTTTAAAGCTGGAATCCACATTAGGGGAAACAACACCACTGTTGGCCCCCAGCACCTTTGTTATTGTTTTTGTTTTGCTGTTGAAACGGAGGAGAGCAGACTCCGGCCGCATGGTAAAAATTATCTCTACATATTCTGCTGTTCTATCGCGCGGGCAATGATGTCTGAGGGAAAAAACAGTGTTGGTTGTTTCCAGTAACTTCTTTGTTGTTGTAATATCCCAAATGGACGCGGCAGTTTCACCATTAAGGATCCCAGCTTCAAGGAAAATAAAACAGACAGAGAGAGATTTGACTATATACTGTGTGTGTTGTGTTACCGGTTGGTGGTAATGTGAGAGTGTGTGTGTGTGTGTGTTACCGGTTGGTGGTAATGTGAGAGTGTGTGTTACCTGTTGGTGGTAATGTGAGAGTGTGTGTGTTACCGGTTGGTGGTAATGTGAGAGATTGTGTGTTACCGGTTGGTGGTAATGTGTGTGTGTTACCGGTTGGTGGTAATGTGAGAGTGTGTGTTACCGGTTGGTGGTAATGTGAGAGATTGTGTGTTACCGGTTGGTGGTAATGTGTGTGTGTTACCTGTTGGTGGTAATGTGAGAGTGTGTGTTACCTGTTGGTGGTAATGTGTGTGTGTTACCGGTTGGTGGTAATGTGAGAGATTGTGTGTTACCGGTTGGTGGTAATGTGTGTGTGTTACCGGTTGGTGGTAATGTGAGAGTGTGTGTTACCGGTTGGTGGTAATGTGAGAGATTGTGTGTTACCGGTTGGTGGTAATGTGTGTGTGTTACCTGTTGGTGGTAATGTGAGAGTGGGTGTTACCTGTTGGTGGTAATGTGAGAGTGTGTGTTACCTGTTGGTGGTAATGTGAGAGTGTGTGTTACCGGTTGGTGGTAATGTGAGAGTGTGTGTTACCGATTGGTGGTAATGTGAGAGAGTGTGTGTTACCGGTTGGTGGTAATGTGAGAGTGTGTGTGTTACCGGTTGGTGGTAATGTGAGAGTGTGTGTGTTACCGGTTGGTGGTAATGTGAGAGTGTGTGTTACCGGTTGGTGGTAATGTGAGAGTGTGTGTTACCGGTTGGTGGTAATGTGAGAGTGTGTGTTACCTGTTGGTGGTAATGTGAGAGTGTGTGTGTTACCGGTTGGTGGTAATGTGAGAGTGTGTATTACCTGTTGGTGGTAATGTGTGTGAGTGTGTTATGGGCGTTGAACTGTTGTCCCAGGTTGTCGTAGCAGAGAGCCCTGACTCTGATGGTCCAGCCCAGGGGAAAGGCAGGCAGGCCTCCCCCTCCAACACTGTACAGACTGGACACACTGAACAGCCTGACAAACCACACTGGAGACACCTGGCAAACACAACACACAAATACTATTTTGTACTCTCCAGCATGGTCAGATAGTGATGACCCAGTCCTTAGGGTCAACTGTGGATGCTGAGTTTCTCACCAGGTTTACTTTAGAATAGATCCCTGCGAAGGACACAAGTGACCAACTTACCCGGACGCTGATGAGCAGGGTCTGGTTGACCCCACAGGTCTCCATAGCGATTACCTCCAGCAGGGCGGATCCCGTGTCAGGCCCCGCCCTCAGAACGCCCTGGCTGTCCACGGTTACAAGTCCCTCCCCTTTCACACACTGACACAGGGCATACTGCACGGGACAGATAGTGTCTCTGAAAAACACAATCATACACGCATGAGTACAGACATAAACACACAATCACACACGCATGAGTACAGACATACAGTGCATTCGGAAAGTATTCAGACCCCTTGACTTTTTCCACATTTTGTTACGTTACAGCCTTATTTTCCTCATCAATCTACACACAACACCCCATAATGACAACGCGAAAACAGGTTTGTAGAAATTTTTGCTAATTTATAAATACCTTATTTACATAAGTATTCAGACCCTTTGCTATGAGACTCAAAATTAAGCTTAGGTGCATCCTGTTTCCATTGATCATCCTTGAGATGTTTCCACAACTTGATTGGAGTCCACCTGTGGTAAATTCAATTGATTGGACATGATTTGGAAAAGCACACACTTGTCTATATAAGGTCCCACAGTTGACAGTGCATGTCAGATCAAAAACCAAGCCATGAGGTCAAAGGAATTGTCTGTAGAGCTCAGAGACAGGATTGGGTCGAGGCACAGATCTGGGGAAGGGTACCAAAAACATTCTGCAGTATTGAAGGTCCCCAAGAACACAGTGGCCCCCATCATTCTTAAATGGAAGAAGTTTAGAACCCCCAAGACTCTTTCTAGAGCTGCCCGTCCAGCCAAACTGAGCAATCGGGGGAGAAGGGCCTTGGTCAGGGAGGTGACCAAGAACCCGATGGTCAGAGCTCCTGAGTTCCTCTGTGGAGATGGGAACCTTCCAGAAGGACAACCAATTCTCTGCAGTACTCCACCAATCAGGCCTTTATGGTAGAGTGGCCAGGCGGACGCCACTCCTCAGTAAAAGGCACATGACAGCCCACTTGGAGTTTGCCAAATGGCACCTAAAGGACTCTCAGACCATGAGAAACAAGATTCTCTGGTCTGATGAAACCAAGATTGAACTCTTTGCCCTGAATGCCAAGCTTCACGTCTGGAGGAAACCTAGAACCATCTCTACGGTGAAGCATGGTGGTGGCAGTACGCTGTGGGGATGTTTTTCAGCGGCAGGGACTGGGAGACTAGTCAGGATCAAGGGATGAACTGAGCAAAGTACAGAGAGAACCTTGATGAAAACCTGCTCCAGAGCGCTCAGGACCTCAGACTGGGGCGAAGGTTCAGGTTCCAACAGGACAATGACCCTAAGCACACAGCCAAGAGAACACATGAGTGGCTTTGGGACAAGTCTCTGAATGTCCTTGAGTGGCCCAGCCAGAGCCCGGACTTGAACCCGATCGAACATCTCTGGAGTGACCTGAAAATAGCTGTGCAGCGACGCTCCCCATCCAACCTGACAGAGCTTGAGAGGATCTGCAGAGAAGAATGGGAGAAACTCCCCAAATACAGGTGTGCCAAGCTTGTAGCATCATACCCAAGAAGACTAGAGGCTGTAATCACTGCCAAAGGTGCTTCAACAAAGTGCTGAGTAAAGGGTCTGAATACTTATGTAAATGTTATATTTAAGTGTTTTATTTTCTATAAATTTGCAAAAATGTCTAAAAACCTGTTTTTGTTTTGTTATTATGCGGTATTGTGTGTAGATTGATGAGGGAAAAAAACAATTTAATACACTTTAGAATAAGGCTGTAACGTAACAAAATGTGGAAAAGGTCAAGGGGTCTGAATACTTTCCGAATGCACTGTAAACACACACACACATGCTGGCTCTCACTTGTTGCTCTGTAGTGCGTAGTGTGAGTAGGGAGACATGAGGATGGATCTGGAGGTTCCTACAGCCAGCTGCATCTCCTGGTACACCTTAGAGAGGAGAGGAGGAGAGAGGAGGAGGTGAGAGGACAGGAGTAGAAATGAGTAAAGAGTGGAGAGGAGAGGTCATCATATCACAGACATAAACTACTCAACAACAACCCATAAACAAATGTCTCAAAAGCAGGAGGTGAAAAAGGAGGTGGACCCAGTGTGTTTACCAGTATCTGTATCTCGTCAGAGAGCTGCTGGTGGGAGGCTGACGTGTGGTTGGCCAGCTGAACTGTCACTCTCAGACTGGTCCTGCCCGCAGCCCACGCCCTCACCAGCACAGAGAAACTATGGGCAGGAGAGACAGTCACCCCCGCCTACAACCCACACACATACACACACACACACACACACACACACACACACACACACACACACACACACACACACACACACACACACACACACACACACACACACACACACACACACACACACACACACACACACACACACACACAGGGTGAACACAGTCATATCCAAGTGGTTTGACAAACATTAACCTACATATACAGGGACAAAGCATAGCGTACCTGAGTGTGTCGTGGTTGTATCTCCAGTACTCCCAGCTTGCCCAGACTCCAGTGGAAGGAGAGACCAGACTCTACACTGCCCAGAGCAAAGGGGTTCTGACTACTGTCACTGCCCATCACATACACTGGCATCTAAACACACACACACACACATACTGGGGTTACTAAATCACATGCACATACGCACCCAAATACTTTACAAACATACACAGAAACAAACTACACTGCCTGCCACATACATTCATCATCCAATAACAGAACGTTTGAGAGAGAATACAAACATTATCTGTATCTTACCTCAGTGCCCACAGACAGTTTGACCAGAGGGGCCTGGATCCTGACCCCTGTCAGGTTAAACACCTCCACCTCCACCTCATCCTGACACACACACACACAACCAGATAATGAACAAGTGAAAAGTATGTGTGTGTTTGTGTGTGTGTGTGTGTGTGTGTGTGTACCTGTGCGAAGGTGAGCAGTGCTCCGGTGTCCTGAGTGACGGTCTGCAGCGCCCCTCTGAGTTTGACCACGCCCACTGCCACGCCACGGACCAATCCTGTGTCGGTCACCATGGTGATGCGGCTGTCACTCACAGAGAAGCCCACACTGGACTGGGGGTGGGGGCCACCCTCCCACTTCACCTGAGAGAGGTGTGTGTGTAAGTGTATGATCGCGTGCCGATAGAGGGAGTTATGACATTGACACAGTAGATAGTAGTGGCATGACTTCCATCAGCATCCTATTCAGTTTGTCCCCAACATCGTTTGTGTTGTGAATTTCTAAAAGCCTTTTGAATTGTCACGTGATCCAATGATGAATCAAACAATGTTGAAGACCAGATGTTCAAGGCCAGAAACCTAGAGTCAGAGTTAAACCTGCAATATGTAACTTTTTGGGTGACCCGACCAAATTCACATAGAAATGTGTGTTATAGATCTGTCATTCTCATTGAAAGCAAGTCTAAGAAGGTCTAAGCAGATCTGTTCAATGTGCACTAATAGAACAGATGAAAATAAAACAGGTTTGGTTATGGAAAATATATTTCACAGGGGTTTAGGTGGTACAATGATTCTCTACACTACTCTTGCTTGTTTTGGCACATAAACTGAAATTAGGCAAACTATTCGAATTTTAGCAACTAGGAAATGGTGGCGAGATTTCTGTTTTGTGTCAACGTTAACAG
>NC_139990.1:49782345-49809845 GCF_964263955.1 Coregonus lavaretus | reverse complement strand
TGGGGAGTTCCCACTGCTGAACACCAGCCACTACACACACACGCACACGCACACAGTCGATTCAGTAAGGCAAATACTTCATAAGAGTATAGATTTGAATGGAATATTGTCTAGCTAATTTGACAATACATGGACTTTAAAGAGTTTATTGACTGACAGTAAAACAGTCATATAGAAGCTGACACCAATTTCTCAGATAAAAAGACAAAATACATAAGACTGAAACACACCCTTTTCGCCCCTCCCCCCTCACCTGTTCCCCCAGGGTGTGGCAGGTGACCCTGTAGGCGTGCTGCTGGGCTCTCCTGGGCTCTGATAGGCTGAGAGCCTCCACGCCCAGCCCCTCCCCCTCGACCCGGGCATCGCCATGGAAACGTGTGGGGGCCAGGGGCCAGGGCTGTGGCCCCCCCTCGAAGACGACAAGACAAGACGCACCCAGAGACAAGACCACCTCTGAAACCTGGGCCTGGGGAGGGAGGAGGAGAGGGACAAGGAGTATGATTTATAGAGATGACAGGCAGAGAGAAACCTGCTATACTGTATGAATAGAGATGTACAGTGCCTTCAGAAAGTATTCACACCCCTTGACTTTTTCCACATTATGTTGTGTTACAAGGTGGGATTACAATTATTTAATTGTCAATATTTTGCCAATGATCTACACAAAATACTTAAAATAAAAAATATGAAAAATAAAAAACTAAATACATAAGTATTCAACCTCCTGAGTCAATACATATTAGAATCACCTTTGGCAGCTGTGAGTCTTTCTGGGTAAGTCTCTCAGAGTTTTGCACATCTGGATTGTAGAATATTTGCACATTATTATTTTTAAAATTCTTCAAGCTCTGTCAAATTGGTTGTTGATCATTGCTAGACAGCCATTTTCATGTTTTGCCATAGATTTTCAAGCCGATTTAAGTCAAAACTGTAACTAGGCCACTCAGGAACATTTCTATTCCATTAAGTTGTATCATAAAAAACTCACTAGTCCTTGCCGATGACAAGCATACCCATAACATGATGCAGCCACCACCATGCTTGAAAATATGAAGAGCGGTACTCTGTGAAGTGTTGTGTTGTATTTGCCCAAAACATAACGCTTTGTATTCAGGACATAAAGTTCATTTCTTTGCCACATTTTTTTGCAGTTTTACTTTAGTGCCTTATTGCAAACAGGATGCATGTTTTGGAATATAAAAACATAATTATCTGTACAGGCTTCCTTTTCACTGTCATTTAGGTTAGTATTATGGAGTAACTACAAGGTTGTTTATCCATCCTCAGTTCTCCTATCACAGCCATTAAACTCTGTAACTGTTTTAAAGTCACCATTGGCCTCATGGTGAAATCCCTGAGCGGTTTCCTTCCTCTCTGGCAATTGAGTTAGGAAGGACGCCTGTATCTTTGTAGTGGCTGGGTGTATTGATACACCATCCAAAACCTAATTAACAGCTTTACCATGCGCAAAGGGATATTCAGTGTCTGCTTTTTTTTTTTTTTTTTACCAATCGGTGCCCTTCTTTGCAAGACATTGGAACACTTCTCTGGTCTTTATGGTTGAATCTGTGTTTGAAAATCACTGCTCGACTGAGGGACCTTACAGATAATAATATGTGTGGGGTACAGAGATCGGGTAGTCATTCAAAAATCATGTTAATCACTATTATTGCACATGCAACTTATATGATTTGAGTCCATGCAACTTATTATATGATTTGTTAAGCAAATGTTTACTCCTGAATGTATTTAGGCTTGCCATAATACTTATTGACACAAGACATTTCAGCTTTTCATTTGTAATTAATTTGTTTAAAAAAAATTAAATAAAAAAATAACATGATTCCACTTTGACATTATGGGGTATTGTGCGTAGGCAGGTGACACAAAATCTGGGCTGTGTAAGGAAAACGGCACGTGAACGGCCACCTGAATCACAGGAGCACGGCTGCTGCTCGATAAAGTGGAATATCGCAGGCGCCCCTTGAATGAGGCGATTGGCAAAAAAGCTCTGGAGGTTGTTGCAGACAAAAAGTCACAAGTAGAAGTGGCGCCAGCGCAGAATGCAGTGTTTTGTCTTTCCCCCTTCATGGGTCTCTTAAGGGCCAATTCACTCAATTCACCCATGCTCGCAATGTCAAAGTCTGACGCATTTTTTGCACCTTACACAGCATGTGTTGGTTGGGTCCAGTGATGTAGTGGTAAAAAAAGGTGGGTAAACTTTACTGAACAAAAATATGAACGTAACATGTAAAGTGTTGGTCCCATGTTTCATGAGCTGAAATAAAAGATACCAGAAATGTTCCATCTGAACAAAAGGCAGGATTGAATCTACATTTGTCCGGCATTTTAGCTATTGATGTGACGTTTGGCGGCGCATAATCAGTCAGTTCTGTACCCGTCTGGCTGAGTGGCAGTGTGGGTGGAATGAGTGAGCTCGCCTGGCAACCACAGCGCAAAACACGTGAGGAAATAAAACTCGGTAGTGTGCCTGGGAATTAATTCGCAAGACCAATACAATTTTCCAAATATTTTTCATAAACATATTTGATCATTATCTGTTCTCCTCTCATTTTAATTCAAGTACTTTTCAAGTACCAACTTGAGAAAACTTCTGATTTTCAAGGTATTCCAGTACTTGAATTTCAGAGTGCCTCAAGCAGTAGAGATGTAAGAAGTATTATATTAAGCAGTGATTGTACAGATGTAAGAAGTATTATATTAAGCAGTGACAGTAGAGATGTAAGAAGTATTATATTAAGCAGTGATTGTATAGATGTAAGAAGTATTATATTAATCAGTGACAGTAGAGATGTAAGAAGTATTATATTAAGCAGTGATATCTGTGTGAAGGAAGTCAGGAGCTAGGCTTGGGCGGTATACCGTATATACCGTAAACCGGGATGTTTGACCGTATGGTCGGTCTGGTTTTTCAATATTGTTATAACTGTTTGTACTCTATTACGTTCTAAACAAACAAACAAAATTATATGCGACATTTGCTAAATAATATCACAACAACACGAGTGAAGTGAGGAGATCAAATTACACTTCTCTTGACATTCAGGCCAAAGAGTTCTTGAGGACCTTCAATGCTGCAGAAATGTTTTGGTACCCTTCCCCAGATCTGTGCCTCGACACAATCCTGTCTCGGAGCTCTACGGACCATTCCTTCGACCTCATGGCTTGGTGTTTTCTCTGAAATACACTGTCAACTGTAGGACCTTATATAGACAGGTGTGTGCCTTTCCAAATGATGTCCAATCAATTGAATTTACCACAGGTGGACTCCAATCAAGTTGTAGAAACATCTCAAGGATGATCAATGGAAACAGGATGCACCTGAGCTCAATTTCGACTCTCATAGTAAAGGGTCTGAATGCATATGTAAATAAGGTGTTTCTGTTTTATATTTGTAATACATTTGCAAAAATGTTGTTATTATGGGGTATTGTGTGTAGATTGATGAGGAAAATAAATAATTTCATCCATTTTAGAATAAGGCTGTAACATAACAAAATGTGGAAAAAGTGAAGGGGCTGAATACTTTCTGAATGCACTGTAAGGCAGGTAGCATTGCAAGTGCAACACAGGAACCTGCGGTGGTGCATTGTAAGCGCAAGGAAGGAAATATACACAGTATTGCCTTCCTTGCCCCCCTGGGCGCGCACCGGTAATACCGTAAACCCCGGGATGGTAAAAGGACGGTATGAAGGCATGGAAAAATTGATACCGCCCAAGCCTATCAGGAACTAGAAGTACATGTGTATCCAGATGGGAGCAGATTGGTGCTCAACACTCCAATGGCATCATTAGAAACCACTCTCCTCTTCACTGTCACTCAACCAACCTGGGGAAAATAAGTCAATTAAGCCCCCCCCCCCAGTCTCTTTCTCTCCCCCCTCCCTCCCTCTCTCTTTCTCCCTCCCCCCTCCCTCCCTCCCTCCCTCCCTCCCTCTCCCCCTCCCTCCCTCTCCCCCCCTCCCTCCCTCCCTCCCTCCCTCCCTCTCCCCCTCCCTCCCTCCCTCCCTCATGTGCACCTTAAGGGGACTGTGGGCGGCCAGCGTTGCCATGGAAGTGATGTTGTAGTGTTCCGTTTCCACGGTGATAGTGACGAGGGTGTGGCCTGGTCCCACTGCCTCCAGCTGGAGTCCTCCGCAGAACCCTGAGCCTGGACCTACAGAACCTACACACACACACACACACACACACACACACACACACACACACACACACACACACACACACACACACAAGGGAATTGGAGATTAGTAACAGGAGTGGAGAGTATTCATTATACACTGTCTCTCTGTCTCACTCTCTGTCTCTCTCTCTGTCTGTCTGTCTCTATGTCTGTCTGTCTCTGTCTGTCTCTCTCTCTGTCTGTCTCGCTCTCTGTCTGTCTCTCTCTCTGTCTGTCTTTCTATGTCTCTGTGTGTCTCTGTCTCTGTCTGTCTCTGTCTCTCTCTCTGTCTGTCTAGCTCTCTGTCTGTCTCTCTCTCTGTCTGTCTAGCTCTCTGTCTCTCTGTCTGTCTTTCTATGTCTCTGTGTGTCTCTATGTCTCTGTCTGTCTCTCTGTCTGTCTTTGTATGTCTCTGTGTGTCTCTCTGTCTGTCTGTCTCTCTGTCTGTCTCTCTGTCCTGCAGTGAATCAGGTGTCCACTCCTCCTGGTCTGACATCCAATAAGGATAAAGCACCTGACCCACATCAGCACACAGTTAAGAGCACTGAGATTCAATCTCATTAATTAAAACATACACACTAATCACAGGAAGAGTGATATTGATCAGTTAATCCAGTAGCACTAATTGAACTTTCAAATTACTTCTGCTTCTCCTCTGTGTGTTATAAATTGTGTGTGTTTATAAGAGTGTGTGTGTATGTGCATGCATGCGTGCTGGTGTTTATGCATGCATGTGACAGTGTGAGAGTGTGTGTGTGAGTGTGTGACCCCATTAATCGAATCAGGGAGCTGGGGGAGTGAGGGGGAGCATCTATGCTATAGGCGAGGTGGGGTGGCGGTTGGGGGCTTATTTCTGCTTTCACAGCTTACCTTAGCTACACACATAGACAGCTGAGCCACACTGTGTGTGTGTGTGTACCTGGTAGAGGGGTGAATACCCCCTGTGGTTCAGTGGTGACGTGGAGGTTGATGAGAGAGCAGTCTGTCACCTCCAGCAGGGTCTGGGGGCCAGAGCTCCCCTGGGGAGGGTCCTGGGCCTGGTTCTCCTCCTCCTGGACACCCCAGACAGCCAGGGGAAGGGTGATGGTCTCTCCCACCCTACAGTCACCTCTCTGGGCCAGGACATCCACACCAGCTGGCCTCAACACGTACACCTAGAGAGCGAGAGCGAGAGCGAGAGCGAGAGCGAGAGAGAGAGAGAGAGAGAGAGAGAGAGAGAGAGAGAGAGAGAGAGAGAGAGAGAGAGAGAGAGAGAGAGAGAGATGAGGAGACGAGGGGGTGTTGCTGTTATTATAGTGTGTGTACTGTGAGATAAGAGTGTGTTATTCCAATCGATTGGATAAACCTGTCCAATCCTCAGATTTACTGAAGTGTATCTGCCATAGGTACAAGAAGTTGATTTGGGATTGTGTGTGTGTGTGTGTGTGTGGGGACACACTCACCTGTCCAGTAGCAGTGTGTAGAGGGTTGCGTGCGTCTGATGCCTGAATATCCACTTGGCCCCGTCTCTTTCCCGCCATAACTTCCCCTTTTATTGTCACCACGGCAACATCACTGTCACTCACCGACCAGCTCACAGCACCACTGCCACCCTCTACCTGTACACACACACATAAAGACCATGTCATGAACACAGATAAACACACACTTAAGCATAAACAGACATACAGTAGTCAAACACACCTGTCTCTCTTTCTGTCACTCACTCACTCACACACACACACACACACACACACACACACACACACACACACACACACACACCTGTATGTGGTGCTGATAGAGCTGTCCCTCAGGTTGCCAGGGAAACACAAGGAGGCGGGGCTGCAGGGTGAGGGGCTCGTAGATCTCAACTTCCTGCTCTGCTCTGATTGGTGGTATCAGGGGAAATGCTCGGCCATCCTGGAGAGAGAGAGAGAGAGAGAGAGAGAGAGAGAGAGAGAGAGGAGCGACAGAGAGAGAACGATGGTGATGATATTGTCATCACCCATGTCAAGGTGACATGATGTTTTCCAGAGGTGTGTGTGTCTCTGTGTGTGTACCTCAGTGAGCACAGTGAACAGTGCAGCTCGTATAGTAGTGTGCCCAACCCCTCGTGTTTCCAGTACATGGTAGGAACTGTTAGAGGAAGTCTCCAGGACATAGAACAGCCAATCAGAGAGCTCCATGGTCATCACCACATTCTACCAGTGGGAGACGGAGACAGGGGTTAGAGAGGAGGGGGAAAGAGAAAGGTGTTAGGTTTGGTTATGCCTCCTGTCCCTGACATAGAGTAGGCTGTAGACATCTAGTGTAAGGGAGGGTAACTTCTAGTTGTCATGGTAACGTTACCTGTGCCAGGTGTGCTGTGTGACCCTCCTGGTCGTGAACTCGTACGGTCACCTGGTACTGACGACCACTCTCCAACACCCACCTGTCCTCCTCCTCCACACCTAGCGCTACACACTCACACACACACAGTCATGGCTTGCCACAGTACAATAATAGACATGATGATAGCTGGGCTCTCACACACACACACACACACACACACACACAAACACACACACACACACACACACACACACATACACACATACACACACACACACACACACACTCATTCACTCACTCAGGTAACTGGGCTCCACCACAAACACAGAACAGCGAGGCAGGTGGGATGCAGAGTCTTCTGGTAGGCCTGGGTACAGGGAAGGCTGAGGAAAACCACACCTGTAGGACTACACTACCCATAACCCCAAAAACCACACCTTCCAGGACTACATGAATAACTTTAAAGTGGTCAGGTAAGGTAGTTCCATGGTGGAAAGATACTGGGATGTGTGACGGACAGCGTGGTGTGGCCTAGCCCTCGGGCGGTGACGGTCCCTGTGTCCTGGTCCACAGTGATGACATCATTTTCGTCGTCTGGGTCTCTCTCTACAGACAACTCATACTCTCCCTCACCCAGCACCACCTCTACAGAGAGTCAGAGAAGAGAACATTGCTCGTGCATCAGCGGGTGCTCTACAGTTGAACCAACAATAAGTACAAGGAGGACTGATCACTTGATATGTTCTGTCTCCAAGACATTTGTCTGAGCTTTGATGTTCCTTTAGTCTTCTTCCTCTGGATCTTAGAAAAACACAAAGGGACCCTAACTAGAAGACCCATAAAGCTCCCTAAAGGCTCTTTAAAGCTCTGACAGACTACACTACTGTCTACATTAGGGACTCACCTAAAGGCTCTGTAAAGGTCAGACAGACTACACTACTGTCTACATTAGGGACTCACCTAAAGGCTCTGTAAAGGTCAGACAGACTACAGTCGTGGTCAAAAGCTTTGAAAATGACACAAATACTAATTTTCACAAAGTCTGCTGCCTCAGTTTTGATGATGGCAATTTGCATATACTTCAGAATGTCATGAAGAGTGATCAGATGAATTGCAATTAATTGCAAAGTCCCTCTTTGCCATGAAAATGAACTTAATCCCAAAAAAACATCTCCACTGCATTTCAGCCCTGCCACAAAAGGACCAGCTGCCATCATGTCAGTGATTCTCTCATTGACGAAGACAAGGCTGGCGATCACACTGTCATGCTGATTGAGTTAGAATAACAGACTGGAAGCTTTAAAAGGAGGGTGGTGCTTGAAATCATTGTTCTTCCTCTGTTAACCATGGTTATCTGCAAGGAAACACGTGCCGTCATCATTGCTTTGCACAAAAAGGGCTTCACAGGCAAGGATAATGCTGCTAGTAAGATTGCACCTAAATCAACCATTTATCGGATCATCAAGAACTTCAAGGAGAGAGGTTCAATTGTTGTGAAGAAGGCGTCAGGGCGCCCAAGAATGTCCAGCAAGCGCCAGGACCGTCTCCTAAAGTTGATTCAGCTGCGGGATCGGGGCACCACCAGTGCAGAGCTTGCTCAGGAATGGCAGCAGGCAGGTGTGAGTGCATCTGCACGCACAGTGATGCGAAGAATTTGAGGATGGCCTGGTGTCAAGAAGGGCAGCAAAGAAGCCACTTCTCTCCAGGAAAAACATCAGGGACAGACTGATATTCTGCAAAAGGTACAGGTATTGGACTGCTGAGGACTGGGGTAAAGTCATTTTCTCTGATTAATCCCCTTTCCGATTGTTTGGGGCATCCGGAAAACACCTTGTCCGGAGAAGACAAGGTGAGCGCTACCATCAGTCCTGTGTCATGCCAACAGTAAAGCATCCTGAGACCATTCATGTGTGGGGTTGCTTCTCAGCCAAGGGAGTTGGCTCACTCACAATTTTGCCTAAGAACACAGCCATGAATAAAGAATGGTACCAACACATCCTCTGAGAGCAACTTCTCCCAACCATCCAAGAACAGTTTGGTGAAGACCAATGTCTTTTCCAGCATGATGGAGCACCTTGCCATAAGGCAAAAGTGATAACTAAGTGGCTTGGGGAACAAAACATTGACATTTTGGGTCCATGGCCAGGAAACTCCCCAGACCTTAATCCCATTGAGAACTTGTGGTCGATCCTCAAGGGGCGGGTGGACAAACAAAAACCCACAAATTCTGACAAACTCCAAGCATTGATTATGCAGGAATGGACTGCCATCAGTCAGGATGTGGCCCAGAAGTTAATTGACAGCATGCCAGGGCGGATTGCAGAGGTCTTGAAAAAGAAGGGTCAACACTGCAAATATTGACTCTTTGCATAAACTTAATGTAATTGTCAATAAAAGCCTTTGACACTTATGGAATGATTGTAATTATACTTCAGTATACCATAGTAACATCTAACAAAAATATCTCATAACACTGAAGCAGCGAACTTTGTGAAGACCAATACTTGTGTCATTTTCAAAACTTTTGACCATGGCTGTACATTAGGGACTCACCTAAAGGCTCTGTAAAGGTCAGACAGACTACACTACTGTCTACATTAGGGACTCACCTAAAGGCTCTGTAAAGGTCAGACAGACTACACTACTGTCTACATTAGGGACTCACCTAAAGGCTCTGTAAAGGTCAGACAGACTACACTACTGTCTACATTAGGGACTCACCTAAAGGCTCTGTAAAGGTCAGACAAACTACACTACTGTCTACATTAGGGACTCACCTAAAGGTTCTGTAAAGGTCAGACAGACTACACTACTGTCTACATTAGGGACTCACCCGTTTCTGTGTCATGCACGCTTTTCCAGATTCTGTAGGAGAGGGTGGAGCCTAGCAGCAGGTAGGTGTCATGGGAGGGGCTAAGGTAGAGTCTGTCCGTCACTGTCAGGATCACAGAGGCTGGCTCCACCCACTAGGTAACACACAGGGGACAGGTTAAAACCAGCACAAACTATTCTTTCACATAAACTAATCCATCGCTCTTCATCCATACTCTATTGCCCCATCCACTCATCCATCATTCCAGGTGGATGTCTTTATCTTTCTGAAGCCAATCCATCAATCCCTTCATCCTTCTTACCTTGTAGTCTGGGTGCGAGAGGGAGACCCTGACCTGTGCCACCCCGCTACGGACACCCTCCAGCAACACCCTGTCCCCCCTCTGACCTGCTTCCTCCAGGGACAGGATGTGATGCAGCGGGGAGTAGCCCGCCTCTGAGAAACGCACAAACCTACACAACAAATACCCAGTATATACCATTAGGTTTTCTGTTGACTGTATGCTACTTTCATCTTTCACCTTCCTTTGTCATTATTTCCCGCTTCCTCCATCCCTCTCTCACCTAACACTATCTGCTGTCTCTGAGTCCTTTACTAGCCTCCACTCAAACTGTAGACCTGCCAGACTACTGAATGTGTTGCCTGAGAGTGTGAGAGAGAGAGAGAGAGAGAGAGAGAGAGAGAGAGAGAGAGAGAGAGAGAGAGAGAGAGAGAGAGAGAGAGAGAGAGAGAGGGGTGATAATTACATCCTCAGGCAGAGAGACTCCAGGTGCCGGAAGGTAGCAGTAAACACACAGATCCAGGATCCAGGTTCTTTAGCACAACTGTCAGTCTGTCTGTCTGCAGGAACTAGCCTCAGGTTAGTTAGCCTCAAGTCTTTTCCCTCCAGTCTACCCTGGGCTATTGGATGGCTATACAACCTGAACACTGTGACCTGGATGGGTTTCTAAGCCAGGAGAATAATTTTTATTTTTTTAATTTCACCTTTATTTAACCAGGTAAGCCAGTTGAGAACAGGTTCTCATTTACAACTGCGACCTGGCCAAGATAAAGCAAAGTAGTGCAATAAAAACAACACAGAGTTACATATGGGGTAAAAAAAAACATAAAGTCAGAAATACAACAGAATATATATATACAGTGTGTGCAAATGTGGCAAGTTATGGAGGTAAGGCAATAAATAGGCTATAGTGCAGAATAATTACAATAGTATTAACACTGGAATGCTAGATGTGCAAGAGATTATGTGCAAATAGAGATACTGGGGTGCAAAAGAGCAAAATAAATAACAATATAGGGATGAGGTAGTTGGGTGGGCTAATTTCAGATGGGCTGTGTACAGGTGCAGTGATCGGTAAGGTGCTCTGACAACTGATGCTTAAAGTTATTGAGGGAGATAAGAGTCTCCAGCTTCAGAGATTTTTGCAATTCGTTCCAGTCATTGGCAGCAGAGAACTGGAAGGAATGGCGGCCAAAGGAGGTGTTGGCTTTGGGAATGACCAGTGAGATATACCTGCTGGAGCGCAGACTACGGGTGGGTGCTGCTATGGTGACCAATGAGCTAAGATAAGGCGGGGATTTGCCTAGCAGTGATTTATAGATGGCCTGGAGCCAGTGGGTTTGACGACGAACATGTAGTGAGGACCAGCCAACAAGAGCGTACAGGTCACAGTGGTGGGTAGTGTATGGGGCTTTGGAGACAAAACTACATCCAATTTGCTGAGTAGAGTGTTGGAGGCTATTTTGTAAATGACATCGCCGAAGTCAAGGATCGGTAGGATAGTCAGTTTTACGAGGGCATGTTTGGCAGCATGAGTGAAGGAGGCTTTGTTGCGAAATAGGAAGCCGATTCTAGATTTAACTTTGGATTGGAGATTCTTTATGTGAGTCTGGAAGTTGAGTTTACAGTCTAACCAGACACCTAGATATTTGTAGTTGTCCACATACTCTAGGTCAGACCCGTCGAGAGTGGTGATTCTAGTCGGGTGGGCGGGTGCTAGCAGCGTTCGATTGAAAAGCATGCATTTAGTTTTACTAGTGTTTAAGAGCAGTTGAAGGCTACTGAAGGATTGTTGTATGGCATTGAAGCTCGTTTGGAGGTTTGTTAACACAGTGTCCAATGAAGGGCCAGATGTATACAAAATGGTGTCGTCTGCGTAGAGGTGGATCTGAGAGTCACCAGCAGCAAGAGCGACGTCATTGATATACACAGAGAAAAGTGTCGGCCCAAGAATTGAACCCTGTGGCACCCCCATAGAGACTGCCATAGGTCCAGACAACAGGCCCTCCGATTTGACACACTGAACTCTATCTGAGAAGTAGTTGGTGAACCAGGCGAGGCAGTCATTTGAGAAACCAAGGCTATTTAGTCTGCCAATAAGAATGCGGTGGTTGACAGAGTCGAAAGCCTTGGCCAGGTCGATGAAGACGGCTGCACAGTACTGTCTATTATCAATCGCGGTTATAATATCGTTTAGGACCTTGAGCGTGGCTGAAGTGCACCCGTGACCAGCTCGGAAACCGGATTGCATAGCGGAGAAGGTACGGTGGTATTCGAAATGGTCGATGATCTGTTTGTTAACTTGGCTTTCGAATACTTTCGAAAGGCAGGGCAGGATGGATATAGGTCTGTAGCAGTTTGGATCTAGAGTGTCACCCCCTTTGAAGAGGGGGATGACCGCGGCAGCTTTCCATTCTCTGGGGATCTCAGACGTTATGAAAGAGAGGTTGAACAGACTAGTAATAGGGGTTGCGACAATTTCGGCGGCTAGTTTTAGAAAGAAAGGGTCCAGATTGTCTAGCCCAGCTGATTTGTAGGGGTCCAGATTTTGCAGCGCTTTCAAAACATCAGCTGTCTGAATTTGTGTGAAGGAGAAGCAGGGGGGGCATGGGCAAGTTGCAGCAAAGGGTGCAGAGTTGGTGGCCGGGTTAGTGGTAGCCAGATGGAAAGCATGGCCAGCTGTAGCAAAAAATAAAGAGGAAAAGGGAACCTCCAGGGCTGGATGTGGATAATAGACTAAAGGTGATACACAGGTTCTGGGGCTGGAGTGGATAATAGACTAAAGGTGATAAACAGGTTCTGGGGCTGGAGTGGATAATAGACTAAAGGTGATAGACAGGTTCTGGGGCTGGAGTGGATAATAGACTAAAGGTGATACACAGGTTCTAGGGCTGGATGTGGATAATAGACTAAAGGTGATACACAGGTTCTGGGGCTGGAGTGTATAATAGACTAAAGGTGATACACAGGTTCTGGGGCTGGATGTGGATAATAGACTAAAGGTGATACACAGGTTCTGGGGCTGGAGTGGATAATAGACTAAAGGTGATACACAGGTTCTGGGGCTGGAGTGGATAATAGACTAAAGGTGATACACAGGTTCTGGGGCTGGAGTGGATAATAGACTAAAGGTGATACACAGGTTCTGGGGCTGGATGTGGAAAATAGACTAAAGGTGATACACAGGTTCTGGGCCTGGCAGCCAAAAACTGTCCACAATAAAACAAAGTTTCCTTTCAACCCTTTGGATTTTCGTTTTTTCCTCTGTGATCCCGTGGTACATTTGGATGTGTGGGACTTTTAAGATCAGCTCTGGAAGGGACATAAGTGAGCCCATGCTCAACGCTCACTCTACATATTGACTGCCCTCAGAGCTAAAGGTGTGGGGTGGGTGATATGTCAATGAGAAGGCGGGTACCTCCTGAGTCCAGTGCCATGACTGACAGCACGAGGGGTGGGTCCTCCGTGAACAGTTGACGTGTGGTCGTGACAACCTGAATCTGCTTGATCTGGTCAACAATGACATCGCAGCGCAGGGTATGGCCAGTCACTGAAAGATGATGAGGGCTGTTTAGTTACTCCCTCCACACCCCTCCCTCTCTCCGTTCTGCTACACACAAACTCCCCTCACCAGAGTCCTGTCCCCGTATGATGCTGGCCCCTCGGTTAGTGTCCAGTGGAGCAGACAGAGGCAGGGCGGACACTAGGGCCTGCTGGCTACAGGCGGATGGAGGGAGGATGGAGGGAGGGATGGAGGGAGAAAGGGGCCAAACACCGACTGCCTGGGGTCGGGAGGACACCCTGAAAATATCACACACAGATAACTAAGTGGCGCTCTGCCTACACCCACTTGGCATTATGTCTAATATTTAAGTTGATACATCTGCTGCTTTTTTAGCACTACGACATCAACTTGGCAATCTGAATCGAAACATTCATGTTATCATTCACTGCCACTCACCATTTATAGCATCCCTTCTCTGCTGCCAACGTGAAGTTGACATGATTATGATTAGATCTGGGCAAAAGTAACTTGGGAACATTCAGCCTGGTCGACTGACTCAAAGCAATAATCGTTACACAAAAAATCAATAATTTACATAATACTTTAGAGTTTAAAACGGCCATTATTGTGAATACATTTTGAGGTTTCAACAATTGCGATCAAAATATTTAAACTGACGTTAGAGCAGTTTCGTTTTTTCTAGATACGTCGCATTGTTTACATTGAACTGTTACCGCTAGCTAACGTTAACTAGCTAAGCTAGAGGCTTAGATAGATATTGCGAGCTAACAAGTAATAAAAAACGATATATGTTCGTCAATGACTTGTCATTTCTAAATAAACGAATTAATGAGACAAAACAGCAACTAAAAAGCTATTAAAGTAAACAATATTGCTAAATGTATGTGGACAGCAATGCGTCACTATTGTTGTTGATTTTTGATCTCAGCTGCAAAAAACTAAAAGGTGCGTTCATGATGAGCTAATGACAAAAGAACAGTGACGTCATGTGTTTAAAGTCTTGAACGTTCCCCAACTCTAGTCTTCTTGGGACCCAAAATAATTATTTGGACAGACAGATCACATTTGTTTTACCTAACATCAAATTATTAAACTTTTTACATTCATATACAATACATTTAGTATATTCAAGGAATAAATTACATTTTGAACCATGACACGTCTTCAAACACGCCTTATGCAGCTGCAACTATATTCTTTAAAGGGCCAATCTGCGTTTAAAACAATAACAAAGCAGAGACCCCGCCTCTGTTTTGGGCAAAAAGCTGAGGGCTGGGCCTGAAGAAATGTAACCACTCTCAAATTCATAGTAATAGCTTTGGATGCAAGCACTGACCATCCATAATATCAACATTATCGTTTTAACCATGTTTTGAGGCTATACAGTGTTTGTTAACATTTACAATGTTAATAATATGCCATTTAGCAGACGCTTTTATCCAAAGCGACTTACAGTCATGCGTGCATAATTTTCTTTTGGTGTATGGGTGGTCCCGGGGATCGAACCCACTACCTTTGCGTTACAAGCGCCGTGCTCTACCAGCTGAGCTACAGAGGACCACTAAAAAACACCCTGTATGTGTTCAGTCGGCACGAAATGTTACAAAGCCTTTAAAAACATTTTGCATCAGTGTGCCCTATTGAACATGGCCCTGGTTCAAGACAATGAGAAAATAATCAGAATCAGGCTATTGGGGTTGAAGTATGGGAATCCAGTCTCTCAAGTATGGGAATCCAGTGTTTTACAAACATTGGAGTAAAACAAGCTTACATTTTGGGTTCTGATGGGGTATGACATTTGAACTAAGCTCACGAGGCATTTATAAGTTGTAGTAAACTAATGGACAACAACTCTTAGGCTTCTACTTCCAGCTTATACACACTATATATATTAAAAATTAAATTATATAAAAAATATATGGCAAATAGAAATCAAAACTGGATGGTGTTCAGAGATAGATGGGAGGGGTTCGGTGGAGCTGAAGGATGGGACTAAAAACAAACAAAAGATAACTATTGTAAAATAAGCATGTATAAGTTATATTCTTCAATAATCAGCGGGTATATCATTCACTTATGTCAAAAAAATTGATGTAACAACTGCAGATTGCCATTTTAACAACAATGTGATGTGTAAATTGGACTGGGGAAAGAAAACGCTTGCATTTTAGCATGTAGGCCACATTGTATTGCCATTAAAATCAGGTTCTTCTAACATAGGAAAAGGAAAGGGAATACCTAGTCAGTTGTACAACTGAATGCATTCAACTGAAATGTGTGTTCCGCATTTAACCCAACCCCTCTGAATCAGAGAGGTGCGGAGGGCTGCCTTAATCGCCAACCACGTCTTCGGCGCCCGGGGAACAGTGGGTTAACTGCCTTGCTCAGGGGCAGAACGACAGATTTTTACCTTGTCAGCTCGGGGTTTCGATCCAGCAACCTTTCGGAACATGGCAGGTTGCTATAGTCACAGAGTAGTTTTTATGATTATAAAGAAGAAAGAATAGGCAAGCCAAAATTCACCCAATAACTCAGTAATGTTATATAGATATATATTTTATTAATTATCTCTGGTAAAATAAAATTACAAAATAATTTCAACCTCAAACGCACCTCCCTTGTCCATTATTTATTATTATTAAAGTTTATTATTAATACATTTATTATAATTGTCAGGACGAATGAGAAGAATACTATAGTATAATAATAGTAGATATCAGCTATAACTGTTCAATCGTAATGGTAGAAAAAACTGAGCAATACAAAGCTATGTAGATTTCAGTAACAGTATACTGTACAATATTCCAAGCGGGTGTAATTCAGTATTCCGGCCACAGAATGTCACTATAAGACAGTTTTCAAAATGGTCTCCGTAGAAAGGGCTTACAGAAGTAAAATAGTCTCTTATTCCATCACACCATAATAATTATTCTCTCAGATATATAGTCTCTCCGTCTATAGGGTTAAGTTTAGTAAGCAACCGTTTCTCTCTTGCCATGGCCTGTATCCTTTGTCTTGTTAACATTCCTCCATTCCCTGTCTATGGCAGTCCATCTTATATCTGGCAGTGAAAAGTGCAGTCCATAGAGCACTACAACTAGTCCAAATCCAGATTTTAATAGATATTCCTTGAAAAACATTGTCAGGAAATCTGAAACTCCTCTTCCCATCTCTTCTCCCCAGTGACAGCCTCTTCTGCCTCTCTTCTGTAGTCCATTTGAGAGAGAGCACTTTGGTAGATTGTGTGTGTATGTGTGTCCGCGTGTGTGTGTGTCTGCGTGTGGGTGTGGTTCAGCGTGTATATCGTGGGTTTAGACATATCTGTGCACCTGTGCAAACTGTGTGCGTGTGGTTTGAAATGTACAGCATACATAAATTAAAACAGAGTTTTGGGAACGTGTGGGCATAAGGAAATATGGCAGTAGTGTTTCCTTGGTGCGTGTCTATGCTCTCTGTAGTATAATAAATGCCAGGCAGTATGTTCTTTTCAGTTGGACTTAGTGCATTGTGTGCTTGGCAGTAATAGGATATAGTATAGGCTATACTATAGTATTTTATAGTTTACTATAGTATGCTGTGGGATATTGTGTGCTATTTTGTGTGTGTGTGTGTGTGTGTGTGTGGTGTATTTTGTTGTGGTGTGTGTATGTTGCCATGGTGTGTGTGTATGTATGTGTGTGTGTGTGTACAGTATGTGTGTGTGTATGTGTGTGTGTGTGTTAAAGGTAGGCATACTACATGGAGAGTGTAGTGTGTGTGTGTGTGTGTGTGTGGTGTTTAGTATGTATTATGGTCATGATTAAATGGTTCGTTAAAGGGATGCTCGTTACCACACAAGTAGCAGTTAGATAGAAAATACATCATAAGGATAAAAAGTCATAGTCAATAATTCCTGATGGAGGGAGGGGAGGGAAGAGGGAGAGAGATGGAGGGAGAGAAAGAGATGAAGAGAAAGAGGGAGAGTGAGGGATGGATGGAAAAAGAGAGGGAGACGTTTTCCTGTCATTACATTGGATTCCATTAAAGAACTCTGCGTTGCTGTAATTATTCCTGGTTATCTCTTTCCCCCTTCATCCCCCCCGTTCTCTCTCCCAACCTCCCTCCACTTCCTTGGCTCTCCTATCCCTCACCGTCTCTACCTCCCATCCCTCCATCCCTCTCACAGCCTCTTATATCTGATCCTCTCCCTCACCTTCCCCCTTTTCCCCCACTCCTTTATTTTCCTCCCCTACCTCACCCCTCCTCCCTCCCTACTCATTTCCTTAGCAGCTGGATGAGCTAGTGTTGGGCTTCTGGCTGCCCTCCCTTACCCATCCTCTCCCCCACCCTCCCCCTCTCCCTCCTCCTCTAGTATTGGGTCTGATCTCCTCCTCTACCCTCACCTCTTCTTTCCCCTTCCCATCCTCTCCTCCTCCTCTCTTCAACAACTAGAGGTGCTAGTATTGGGACTAGTGCTGCCCTCTATGGTTCCTTCTGGGGGCTGCTGTGGCTCTGGGGCCAGGGTTGGGCTTGGAGTCAGGGCATGGGCAGGGGCCAGCTGATTAACAGGGACCAGGGCTGTCCCTCCTCCACCTGCACCTCCCCATCCTCCTCCTCTGTAGTCCCTGGCGTCCCTCTCTCGGAGCAGGTGGAGCAGGGTGGTGTGCTGGGCAGACAGCGTGGCAGACAGGTGGGCAGGCAGGGCACTGAAGCCGGCGGTCAGCTGCTCCACCCGTGTTTCCAGAGACAGCATCTGCCGCTCCAGGTCCTCACTGCGGTCGTTCAGCTCTGACATCAGCTCGTACATCACGCTTTGCATCTGTACACGCACGCACGCACGCACACACACACACACACACACACACACACACACACACACACACACACACACACACACACACACACACACACACACACACACACACACACACACACACACACACACACACACAGGAGATAATTTAACAATGACATACGGATGGTTGAGGTCAGTTTGAATTAAAGTCACTCAATTCAGGAAGTGATTAGAATTTTACCCAATCCCTGGAGAGATATGGAGGATTAAGTAAGAGAGCCATGAAAAGGGGAGTGAGAGCAGAGAAGAGGAGTGAGTGTGAGGAAGGGAACCCTCTGTGTGGGCGTTATCATCTGGTAAAGGCATAATAAGAAAGGAGAGAGAGAGGGAGTAAAGGCAGAACAAGAAAGGAGAGAGAGAGAGTAAAGGTTGACTAAGAAAGGAGAGAGAGCGAGAGTAAAGGTTGACTAAGAAAGGAGAGAGACAGAGAGAGTAAAGGCTGACTAAGAAAGGAGAGAGACAGAGAGAGTAAAGGCTGACTAAGAAAGGAGAGAGAGAGAGAGAGAGTAAAGGTAGATAGAACATCTCTCCATTGTCCATCAGAGCAGCGTAACCATGGTAAAGAGAGTGGCCGATTGAGATAGAATCACTGGAAAATATGTGTGGCAGAAGGCACTGATCCATAGAGACACACACACCACCTACACACAGAACCACCTCTCTCTCTCTCTCTCTCTCTCTCTCTCTCTCTCTCTCTCTCTCTCTCTCTCTCTCTCTCTCTCTCTCTCTCTCTCTCTCTCTATATATATATATATATATATATACAGTATATATATATATATATATATATATATATATTTCTCTCTCTGTCCCCCTCTCTCTTTCTCTCTCTCTTTCTTTCTCTCACGCACACATGCACGCACGCACGCACACACACCCACACATTAACAGAAAAACACCCCCTCCCTCTCTCCTCTCTTCTCTCGTTTCTCTCTCTGTCATCCCTTTTTTAACACTTGTTCCGGTTGCTAGGAGACGCAAAGCCACAGAAACAGACGGGTCAGCATGGAAACAGTGGAATGCTGAGATATATTTGGGGGGCAAAGTTATGTGTGTGTCAGAGTGTATTGTGTGTTTGCGTGTGTGCTTCTTAAATACCAGCCTCTCATATCACGTTTGGACAGCTTTGGATATAAGTGCACGTTAGTAGCACTGATATTTGGCATTCTCGGCCACGTACATAGGCTTACAGTATGTGGCCTCCAGATTGCAGGGCTGCCTAAGACTAAAGCAAAGCAGTTGGCTAGGTACTGCTCTGTGTCAGCTGTCACGGGCAGCTTAGCTGTTTGGAGATGAAGGTGCTTTCTGTATCTATGTGTCCATGCATACAAAGTCACCAGTCAGTGGCAGAGGTAAACACTGCCTTCCAATATCCTGTATGATTACAGATTTCAGCATTAGACATTGCTCTACGTGTGTGTGTGTGTGTGTGATGTGTGTGTGTGTGTAATGTGTGTGTGTGCGTCACCTTTGAGAGGTCCACCAGAGTGTTGGCCTGATCACTCAGTTTCCTCTGCTCCATCTTCACACTACGCAGTCTGCAAAAAAACACACACACACACCGTGATAAACACTTACACACTGTGACACATACACACATCGCTGATGCATCCACAACAGAGTCAAGCCAGAAAACTGCTAGGTCACAGCCAGGTAACAGTTATTAGCCCAGCTAGGTTAGCAGTAGGTGTATAGCACCAGATTATAGGATTAGACAGCATAGACCAGACCAGGAAGTACATACAGTAGCGCCATTCACTGGACAGGAGTTCCATTTGGCTTCCAGAGCTGGTATAAACCCATCATTGTCTAATCCATTTTCATGTTAGTCTAGACAGGTGTCAGACTGGCTAGCCAACCTCTGCAACTAACTAACACAGGTTAACCACTGTTTGCATGGTCAATGGGATTTTTCATTCATCAGGGATGAGCTAGCTAGAAATAGGTATACACTTCTATATGAGCTTGCTATCAGGATGTTTCGCATAATGATGCTGGGTCAGCCCTGTCAACCAATCACAATGCAGTGTTTCCTGTCCTGGAAATAACCACAGAGACCTAGGCTAGACAATATGTCTGGGTTGTTAATACATGCAAGTGTATTGAGGGCTGCGGGTCAGTAATGTGCTCTCACTGGTGGATGGCCTGCAGGAACTTCCTCTGGTGTTTGCGGACTCTGGAGTGGTCGATCTTCTTCTGTAGTTTGGTGTGTTTGTAGATGAGCCAAGTCTCCCTCAGAACGTTGGCCGCAGCATTTTTTATCTGCACGGAGAGAACACACACACATACACATACACACACACACACACACACACACACACACACACACACACACACACACACACACACACACACACACACACACACACACACACACACACACACACACACACACACACACACACACACACACACACACACTTACACACACATACACACACACAAACACACACACAAACAGTTACACTTTAGCAACAGGTAGCTCCTGGCAACCGAGTCAGGCAGCAGATCTACCCGGCCTCTTCCCCGGCCCCATCTCTCTCTCTATCTTCCTCTCTCTCATTCTCAGTCTCTATCTCTCTTCCTCTCCCTCCGCACACAGACAATGACTTCTTCTTTTAACTCCCTCCTCTGTTTCTTCTCTTCCCCTGGAGAGTAAAACAGTCCCTACTCTCTCTGTCCCTCCACATACATTTGCTCACATACAGTCAGTCACACACTGTCCTTAGGGAGAGTCAGCGTCCACAGCCCAATACTATTCATCCACACAGACCTGTCCTTAGGGAGAGTCAGCGTCCACAGCCCAATACTATTCATCCACACAGACCTGTCCTTAGGGAGAGTCAGCGTCCACAGCCCAATACTATTCATCCACACAGACCTGTCCTTAGGGAGAGTCAGCGTCCACAGCCCAATACTATTCATCCACACAGACCTGTCCTTAGGGAGAGTCAGCGTCCACAGCCCAATACTATTCATCCACACAGACTTGTCCTTAGGGAGAGTCAGCGTCCACAGCCCAATACTATTCATCCACACAGACCTGTCCTTAGGGAGAGTCAGCCTCCACAGCCCAATACTATTCATCCACACAGACCTGTCCTTAGGGAGAGTCAGCGTCTACAGCCCAATACTATTCATCCACACAGACCTGTCCTTAGGGAGAGTCAGCCTCCACATCCCAATACTAGGCACGTGTACCTCAGTTGGTAGAGCATGGCGCTTGCAACGCCAGGGTTGTGGGTTCGATTCCCACGGGGGGCCAGTATGAAAATGTATGCACTGACTAACTGTAAGTCGCTCTGGATAAAAGCGTCTGCTAAATGGCATATTATTTATTTATTATTACTATTCATCCACACAGACCTGTCAAAGGAGAGAACTGGGAGGAGTCACAGTCACTGCCTCTGCCATTTCAAATCACATCTAACACACACCATTCAACAAATCAAGCATGATTCATTGAACCAGGTGTGTTAGTGCTGTGGTAGAACAAAACCCTGCACATACACTGTGGTTCCCCAAGACCAGGGTTGAAGAATACTGTTAAATCATCAGTAGGACACCCTGGAGGGTCGCAGTGAGGGAGCATGTATCAATCAGTGAAATGGATCAATTTGCTCAGTGTGTTAGATGGTAAATGCAGTCAGGTGTGCTGCATGGTTGGAACAACACACTGCTTCTGGAACTCTAGCACCAGGGATGCCTAGCTAGCCTTGTTATATATGTATATTCTGTATGGTTCAGTAGGTTGCTATGCAATTACAACAGGGGCCTGAAAAATCCCCTCAACCCCCTCCTTTGAATGAGAGAACATCTCTGAAGACATAAATTGAATGAGGACTTCAAAGAGACGCTGTGCAGTGAACAAAACAATTATCCCCCCGTCTGAGGAGCACAAAGGACCTGGCAGCACTGCTAATCAGCATGAGTCCACCGCAGTCAAGGACTGCACTCGCACATGCACGCACGCACAGACACACATGAACAGCAGTTTTTAGGGCCGGTGGGAGAGTTCATTCAACCTTTAGGAGAGTGTGTTTTAATCAGAAGGTAGACAAATAAAATAAGGTAGGAAATGTAATTGTGTTTGCTGGCTGGCACATTCTGAAATGATCCACAGTGTCATAATGATGTCACAACAACCCAAGGTGCTATCCCTAACAACTTTATTGACACGTAGTTACAACGTTATCATCCTTGTTAGTCACATAGGGATGCTGTTACCCACCGTGTCATAACCTATTTGTGTGTGGCAACATCTTGGGTTATGGGTTCTTATAGGTTCTAATATAACAGTTGTTTGAAGTGTCATCCAATGGTTAATTCACACAGGTCATGTTTTAGTGAACCGAAGTTCCTCTAGAATACTAACAGACAGGACAGGTTATTGGAGAGCAGGTTTAATAAACATCTAGAATCCACAGAACCCTTAGTAGATTGACAGGTCAAATCTCATCTATCAGCTGATTCATCTCATGATAAAGATCATAGTGATAACAGATGGCATTCTATGTCTGCTCTGCTCAGAAAGTCTTTCTGCGGTAGTTTCAGGACCAAGACGAGCTGCACCTTCCTATTCATTTGGGATGAGGCCTGCAGATAGATTTCTCCTAAAGCATATAACAGGATCAGTACAACAGACAGCGGGGAATACAGACTGCAAGAGATTAGACATCTTGAATAATTGTTATCCTTTCACGTGTCCTGCTGTTTTCAGTGTTGATACTGAATGCATATTAACACAACATTAATTCAGATCAGAGATAGTTTAGGAAAGGAAGATAACCTAACAATGGGATTTCCTAAGGTCAAAAGTTGTCTGCTCTATTCCATTCCTCCCTACTCAATCTGGTATCCCTATTAGGGCCATATGGCCATCTCCTACCTAGCCAGCCATGTTGCTGCCATATGGCTTCCCCCTACAGATGTAGGATCTTAATTTGATCACCCTGCTGCAGGATAACTTGTAGTGTATTTGAGGTTTAAAAAGGCTTCTGAAATTTGTAATTTCCACTTTGAAATTTCAGACTTGATTTTGCCTTATGAAAAATGTATAAATCCCTACACAAATGTCCATCCACATAATACTTCAAATTTCTTGTTGCTACAGGATTATTTTCCTGCTGTAGCAACCTGGCTGAAATTAGGATCCTACATCTGTACCTCTGCACTGGGCAGCCATGTTGGTGCCATATGGCTTCCCTCTACCTGGGCACTGGCCAACCATGTTGGTGCCATATGGTCATCATGGCCTGACCTTGTACCTGGAGTCAGCTTTGCTTCTATTCTGGCTCCTTCCTTACATAACACAGCAAACTCACTGTGACCAACATGCAAATGCAATATGAGGAACAATGGGGGTGGTTCTGATGGCTCCGCCTGTTAGAGCATGGTGCTAGCAACCCCAGAGTTAGGGGTTTGATTCCCACATGGGCTACATATATACTAACTAACCATGATATTATTATATTATTATTATCATATATACTACATAAGCATGTTATTATCATATCAACAGGTGTTTGAAGGGCAGTAAACCAAGAGGGGGGCAAGTTGCTGGGAATTCTGGGGGACCAGAGCTGGCTAGTCATCTCTGTAGAACACTCCATATGAGGGGGAGACAGTGAGGGCTAAGGACATGACATCACTAAGTCCACTCCTCCATTGTGAGCATTGGAATGTCCCTCAGGGTGGGGTGGCCATCCACTCAATATACACCGTTTCACAGTCTAGATCCCAAAATCCAACAACTCCAGCAAAACAGTCCAACATCTGGTCACTAATCGGATAAACTGTGTGGTAACACTTAATATGGGATCACAGGATAACATGAACTGTCCTAACAGGTCAAGGATCAGAGAGATGATCTACAATCTAGATGATATTATTATCAATGGTTTTGTTTGTTTTTTAACTGGAGATGATCAATTATTATCATTAATAATGGTAATAATTGTCATGTGTTTGTGGATTGTCAATGGCAATTACCAACTAAGAGAACATGGTTTCTACAGCTTTATATGATTACTGTATGTTCCCATGGTAAAATGTGGCTTCTGATTACAGTGTAATTGTTGTCTAATGTGTGCAGCGCGTGTGTATGTGTGTGTGTGTGTGTGTATGATTAGCAATGAGGACAAGGCATTAGAATGGTGTTTTCCTGGAGAACACGTAACATCAACAAACTTCCAATTACCCTGGCAACGACCTCCCACCTCTGCAACGCTGAGTGTCACTGGCTAACGTGTTTACCTGTGACCTTTTACTCATATCAAAGGTGCCAAAGGAAGGAGACACGTCTCTCTCTCTCTCTCACACACACACACACCCACACAAAAACACACATTACACATGCACACACACATATGCACACACTTACAGAGAGAGAGAGAGAGAGAGAGAGGGAGAGAGAGAGGGAGGGAGAGAGTGAGAGGAAGAAAGAGAGAGAGATCGAGAGAGAGGAGAGAGGGAGGGAGGGAGGGAGGGAGGGAGGGAGGGAGGGGGGGAGGGACAGGAGAGAGTGAAAGAGAGAAAGAGAGAGGGAGCGAGAGAGAGAGAGAGAGGTACAAGGCCTTGTCATCTTCACTTGGAGCCTCTAATTAATGTCACCTAGGATGCAGGAGAAGCCTCTCCTTCTCAAGTTAAAGGCCTGGGGGAGGTGTGTATGTTTGGGTTTTATTGGGATCAAACACCAAACACTAAATCAACAGATAGCCAACAGGTCAGTGAATAAAATACATTGTGCTTCCACCTCAAACTAATTGGCTTAGGGTTTAACCCAGGGGTGTCAAACTCATTCCATGGAGGGCCTAGGGTCTGCTGGTTTTTCCCCTTTCAATTAATACCTAGACAACCTGGTGAGGGGAATTCCTTACTAATCAGTGCCTTAATTCATCAATCATGTACAAGGGAGGAGCGAAAACCCACAGACACTCGGCCCTCCGTGGAATGAGTTTGTCACGTGGTTTAAGCAGTTTAACCCAGTGAATGCCATTAATTGACCAGGTTACTACGGGAGACAGAGGATGTTTTCTGACCAATAGAACGAGTTCCCTGAAGGTTCTCATAATGTTACATCCTAACATTACAAACACATTTTACGAACATTTTCAAGTGGCCAAATGTTTATCTATGCCGTAAAGCTCAATGATGAATAAGAGAGAAAATATCCTTGAAGTTCCCAGGCGGTGTATCCACAGTAGCAACCTTTAATACAATGAATGTTCTGGAAAATGTACAATATAAAACAGCTCTAAGAAAACTACGCTCAACTATGGTCCTGAGATAATTTTGCAGCCATTTTACAATTATTCTGGAGTCTGTTCCTCAACCCTAAAATCCCAGTTCTTTGTAACTGTGTGTGTGCCAGGTTGCAGGCAGGGTGCATGCCTCAGAGCTTGTGCAGGCGTGTGTTTGTGAATTTGCCCATGCCAGTGAGTATGCCCGCGTGTAAGAAAAGCCAAACCCATCGGAGTGTGTCAAACTTCCTAAAGAGACCAAGTGGCTCCGCTGTTTTCCGCTGCGGTCTGGTCCGAGCTTCCCCTTCCCAGAGGTGAGCTGAGAGCTGAGTCCTTCTCTCTCTTCACTGCGTCCATACTTTATCTAAACTGAAATTATTGATCACCTCTCTCTGCTCTGCTCTCCTCCTGCCTGCCAGATACACAGAGACATAATGTACCCTACATATTTGATAGTGGGAGCTATTTTTGAAACTTTAAACTGCATGAAAAATTGAGAAGGACCAGGGCATGGAGGGAAGGAAAAAGGGAGAGGGGGAGAGAGGGAGAGGGCAAGAGAGGGAGAGAAGGGCCCAGGGGCAAAGAGAAGGTGGGTGAGAGATACAGATGGGAGAGGTAGAGAAAGATGTAGAAGGGGGAGAGAGAGAAAGAGGGTAAGGGAGAATATATGTCCCCCTGCCCAGTGCTTTCCATACTGGCAACACAACACTCTCTCTTGGAGGAACAGTGTTCCATCATTGCAGGGTGACATGCGTGCATCTGAGGGACAGTCAGAGCTTGCGTGCTGCTCGGGAGTCATCAGTGCTTTCAGCGCTCTAAAACCCTCACACCAACCCCCCTAAAGCAGAGAACCAGATCAGAGGCCAACAGCATACACACACACACACACACACACATACACACGCAAACACACACACTCAAATACACACACACACACACACACCCTCTTGGTGAGTTGTGTGTCCATCATGAAGTTGTGGACGTGTTTCTCCGCCTTGGTCAACTCCAGCTTCCTTGCTACCACGGCAACCACTAGAGCTGTACAGCCTGCACCCTGAGAGAGAGAAAGAGAGGAGTGAGTGAGTGAGTGAGAGATGAGAGTCAACACAATCTGTCAATCAGTGGATCTCAATTAGGAAAAGTGAGGGAAAGAAAGGTGGAGTGAGAGAGAATGAATCTCAGACAAGAGAGAGAGAGAGAGAGAGAGAGAGAGAGAGAGAGAGAGAGAGAGAGAGAGAGCGAGAGAGAGAGAGAGAGAGAGAGAGAGAGAGAGAGAGAGAGAGAGAGAGAGAGAGAGAGAGAGAGAGAGAGAGAGAGAGAGTAAAAGGATATTGCATCTCAAAATCAAATGTTCTCAGACATTTTCATACCTCTAGAATGGTCCAAAGTCAAGCTTCAAGTCAAGATTCTATGCATTAGGAGGAATCTGCAGGCCTCAATCCCAAACGAATAAGAAAGATTGGCACCAATTAATTCCATCTAATTAGATGGTGCAGACTGAATTAGATTGTGCCAATCCTTTCCATTCACTTGGATTGGGGCTGTAGATATTCCTCTTAATGAATGTAGCTAGCAGGATCTAAACAACAGATAGAATGTGGAATACTATGGTCTCAGCACGGCTTTAGAAAACTATAAAAAGTCTGACGTTAGGAAAATGTCTGACAAACTTTGATTTTAGGGAGAACTATGGCTTGAATGGAGTCTCACAGACATCCCTGGGAGAGAAAAGCAAAGTAAGTGTAATATTAAATACTGTTTTATACGGTAGAGAAGGAGAAAACATGTGTCTGAAGAGGGAGAGGGAGATAGAGAGGGAGGAGAAAGAGAGAGAACAGGAATGTGCCGGTGAGAGAGGAGGAGAGGAAGATGGAGGGATGAAGGAGTTATTAATGAGGTCACATAACTCCTGATAAGAAATGAATTAGGATTAACAATGTTTAATCAAAATGTGTGTGTGTTTGTGTCTGTGTGTGCGTGTGCATGCGTGCGTGTGTGCATACTGAATGTTGATAAACCTGTTGCTAATGGGCTAGACTTCAATGCATACTCTTTAAAAACACTTTTGCTGAAAATAACTTTGGCGGGCGCATCTAAAATGTAAAAGTACAAAAAGCCAGTCTTTACATCTTTACTCTCCGGACACTCTATTTGTCAAATATAAATAAAATATAGTGAAAGCCTAGCAACGTTTTTATGTGTGTGTGTGTGTGTGTGTGCGAGGGTGTGTGTATGCATGTGTATGTCTGTGTGTGAGTGTGTTTACACAGTAACACTGATTTCAAACTAA